>NC_059467.1:53036179-53061179 GCF_905237065.1 Salmo salar | reverse complement strand
CACTGAGGCAGTTACAGCTGTTATGCATGTAGTGATATTTCCATTGGTCTTGTTTCCTTCCACTTTAGTCCTGCATGTTGGAGCTCAGAGCCTTTCACTGCACCCTGCAATCACACCTGCAATCCTGTACACTATTAAACGCTCTGAATCTGACTGGAGAGGACTGGAGAAAAGGAGTGGAGACAGAGGCTGTTCATATGAGGTACAGGTCAAAATATCACGCACTCATTGAGAAGGAGAGAGGAAGAGAAAGAGAGAGAAGGGATGAGAAGGGAACAGAGAATGAGAGAGAGAGAGAGAGAGAGAGAGAGAGAGAGAGAGAGTAGGAGAGAGAGAGAGAGAAAATGATTGCAAGAGAGGAGAAAGAGAGAGAGTGAAAGAGAGGAGATGGAGAGTGAAAGAGAGTGAAAGAGAGGAGATAGAGAGAGAAATAAAGAGGAAGAGAGAGAGAGAGAGAGAGAGAGAATGGAGGTCATTACGGGTCATTAATATTGGCCAGAGAGGCACCTTTTGTGGAAATTACTGTTCCTCCTCTCTGCCTCACTCCTCCCCTGGCCACTGGTGGGATCTTCCGCTCAATGGGAAACACATGCTAGGGCGCCAAGCCCGCTGCGTACAGACCCCGCTGGGGGAGCCTGTTCTGGGGGAAGCTCAGCGCCTGCCTCCCTGCACCATACTGGGGTACGTGTTTTGGGAAGAGAGGAGGGGAGACGGGGGGGGGGGGGGGCAGTGGGGGAGGTCAACGGTGCCATCATTTCTCATAGGGACTCAGATACAGGGGGAAATGGAGGTAGAGGGAGGGAGAGAGGGAGGGATAATCACCCCCTTCTCCCCTTTTACACCACTGTGAGTTGACAACTTGGTAACGAGAGAGAGAGATAGGAGAGAGAGAGATAGAGGAAGAGAAGATAGAGAGAGAGAGAGAGAAGACAGAGAGAGAGAGATAGGAGAGAGGGAGAGAGATGGAGGAAGAGAAGAGAGAGAGCGAGAGAGAGAGAGAGAGATGGAGGAAGAGAAGATAGAGAGAAGACAGAGAGAGAGAGAGAGAGAGAGAGAGAGAGAAGAGAGAGAGAGAAGAGAGAGAGAGAGAGAGAGAGAGAGAGAGAGAGAGAGAGGAGAGATCACACGTCACCAGAGCCTTTAACCCCCAACACACGTGAAAGCTAGATCCCGAAGGGATTGATTTATTCTCACCGCCGCCAAGGATTTAGTCACACACACACGAAAACACATGTATTCACGCAAACACTCACGCACACCTGGACAAAGATTCCATGCCTGTTGCCTGGGAACCAGTGTAAAGGAAACAGAGGGAAGCTATTGTTGTTTTTCCTCTCTAATAAAAATGTCAAAAAATTCACTGCTGTTGTTGCTCTCCCATCTCTGGCAGCTTTACCGGGAATGTTACCGTTCCTTAGCGTTCCTAACAGGAGACTGGAATGGCTGGCAGCTTTACCGGGAATGTTACCGTTCCTTAGCGTTCCCAACAGGAGACTGGAATGGGTGGTACTGTCAGAAGGAGGGGGTTAAGCTGAGGTCAATGCCTTGTCAAATGTAAACACATCCAGCAACGTACACAAATATCAAAGACAATAATCGATACGTACTGTTGAATGCTGTGAATTTCATTGCAACGTGCTTTAAATCAGGACACCCCTTCATATTAGTGGATCTGGCTATTTCAGCCACTCATGTTGCTGACAGGTGAATAGAATCGAGCACACAGCCATGCCATCTCCATAGACAAACATTGGGAGTAGAATGGCCTTACTGAAGAGCATAGTGCCTTTCAACGTGGCACCGTCATAGGATGTCACCTTTCCAACAGGTCAGATCTTCACATTTCTGCCCTGGTCAACTGTAAGTGCTGTTATTGTGGAAAAGTCTCGGAGCAACAACGGCCCAGCCGCAAAGTGGTAGGCCGCATAAGCTCACAGAATGGGACCGCCGAGTGCTGAAGCGCGTAGCTCGTAAAAATCGTCTGTCCTCAGTTGCAACACTCCACTACCGAGTTCCAAACTGCTTCTGGAAGCAACGTCAGCACAATAACTGTTCGTTGGGAGCTTCATGAAATGGGTTTCCATGGCCGAGCAGCCGCACACAAGCCTTAGATCACCATGTGCAATGCCAAGCGTCGGTTGGAGTGGTGTAAATCTCGGCTCCGTTGGACTCTGGAGCAGTGGAAACGTGTTCTCTGGAGTGATGAATCACGCTTCACCATCTGGCAGTCTGACGGATGAATCTGGGTTTGGTGGATACCAGGAGAACGCTACCTGCCCCAATGCATAGTGCCAACTGTAAAGTTTGGTGGAGGAATAATAATGGTCTGGGGCTGTTTTTCATGGTTCTGGCCCCTTAGTTCCAGCGAATGGAAATCTTAACGCTACAGCATACAATTACATTCTAGACGGTTCTGTGCTTCCAACTTTGTGGCAACAGTTTGGAGAAGGGCCTTTCCTGTTTCAGCATGACAATGCCCCCGTGCACAAAGCGAGGTCCATACAGAAATGGTTTGTCACCATTGGTGTGGAAGAACTTGACTGGCCTGCACAGAGCCCTGACCTCAACCCCATAGAACACCTTTGGGATGAATTGGAACGCCGACTGTTAGCCAGGCCTAATCGCCCCAACATCAGTGCCCGACCTCACTATAGCTCTTGTGGCCGAAAGGAAGCAAGTCCCCGGACAGGCTTCCAGACACTTGGCCTGGCTAGCAGGGGGCACCACGGAGAGGCTTCCAGACACTTGGCCTGGCTAGCAGGGAGCACCACGGACAGGCTTCCAGACACTTGGCCTGGCTGGCAGAGGGCACCACGGACAAGCCTCCAGACACTTGGCCTGGCTGGCAGGGGGCACCACGGACAAGCCTCCAGACACTTGGCCTGGCTGGTAGGGGGCACCACGGACAAGCTTCCAGACACTTGGCCTGGCTGGCAGGGGGCACCACGGACAGGCCTCCAGACACTTGGCCTGGCTAGCAGGGGGCACCACGGACAAGCTTCCAGACAGTTGGCCTGGCTGGCAGGGGGCACCACGTACAAGCCTCCAGACACTTGGCCTGGCTAGCAGGGGGCACCACGGACAAGCTTCCAGACACTTGGCCTGGCTAGCAGGGGGCACCACGGTCAAGCCTCCAGACACTTGGCCTGGCCAACTACCTGACCTCCAGACACTTGGCCTGGCTATCAGGGGGCACCACGTACAAGCCTCCAGTCACACTTGGCCTGGCTTGCAGGGGGCACCACGGACAAGCTAAGACGAGCACAGTGAACAGGGTGCAGGAGTAAGAGCCTTACGGTCTCTGAGATACTTTACTCAGGATTTAGATGGCTGTACTATACCGCAGGCTACAAATACAGCAGGCTACAACTCAGTGATGTAAGGGTCTGGTGACGGTGTGTGTTGTGTGTTGTGTGTATGGGTTGATTGTTTTAGGCTGAGCGGGTTTGGCTGAACGCTGGGGGGGAAAAAAAAGGAAATCCCTTGTTTGGGAAGCAGCCATGTTATTAAGAAGTGACTACTAACAGGTTGTTCTGTTGTGCTGCATGGTACAAGGTACAGTCAGGAGTTATATAATGCTGGTACGTCAAATTACGCTACAGTTATCAAACAGGTTGGTTAATTGACCGATCGATCGGTTGATTAATTGATAGATTTTTTTGTTTTACTCCTTAACTGGTTTATTGAGTGATTTATTTTACTCATTAACTCGTTTATTGATTGATTTATTTTACTCATTAACTGGTTTATTGATTGATTTATTTGACTCATTAACTGGTTTATTGATTGATTTATTTTTACTCATTAACTGGTTTATTGATTAATTGTATATTGAATGATTACATTGGTTGGGTTTATTGCATTTAACTGAAACAATGACCTGGATCAGATTTAATAATGTCATTAAACCATAGTAAAAATAGCCTTCATGTCAGTGTGTAAAACCTCTATGTCCTCTCAGTGTTTATTGGTCAATAATCTCTCTGCGTCCGGTTAACAGAAGGCAGGTTTTTTGCAGAACTACCTGACCACAAACATCAATAACTGACAGTTTTCACCCCCAACGTGTTTCAAAATCACTTACTGACTTAGTTTAGCAACATGTTGGTTGGGATTTCAAAAGGCATAGAGGGCAGTTAGTTGTACTACTGAGGTTATTGTGTTGCACATTAACGTATGGATCCAAATGGCACCCCCAGCTAGCACATTTGGTTCCTTGGATGTTGTGGAAATGTACGTTTTTGGTTCCCTGTGAGTTCTGGGAATGAATACATCATTTTCCTGACCGGTAAAAACAGAACGTTTTTTTTTAAACGTTCTGAGAACGGAAGTGAACTTGTTTGCTTGTCCTGGGAACATACATTTTTTTAGGTTGCATGGAGGTTCTGAGAATGTTTTACTCTGGTTCCAAGGTTCTGAGAATGTTTTACTCTGGTTCCAGGGAGGTTCTGAGAATGTTTTACTATGGTTCCAGGGAGGTTCTGAGAATGTTTTACTCTGGTTCCAGGGAGGTTCTGAGAATGTTTTACTATGGTTCCAGGGAGGTTCTGAGAATGTTTTACTCTGGTTCCAGGGAGGTTCTGAGAATGTTTTACTATGGTTCCAGGGAGGTTCTGAGAATGTTTTACTCTGGTTCCAGGGAGGTTCTGAGAATGTTTTACTATGGTTCCAGGGAGGTTCTGAGAATGTTTTACTATGGTTCCAGGGAGGTTCTGAGAATGTTTTACTCTGGTTCCAGGGAGGTTCTAAGAATGTTTTACTATGGTTCCAGGGAGGTTCTGAGAATGTGGAAATTATATTTTATTTGGAGTTTTTTTTTGTGCGATAACTTCCTTATAAAACTTTCCCAGAATGTTTCAGTAAGACTTAACAGCACTGCTAGCTTAGTTTGGGTTAACGGTTTTGAACTCCCAGCACAGATAGGACACATGGAAAATAATTTCCTGAGGCATTAATCATGCAAACACATGCATTCTTTTATTGTGACATGGTGTCACAGGGGTCATAAAAAATGGAGACCAAGACGCAGCGTGGATAGTGCTCATTTTCAAACTCTTTAATGAACACACTTGACAAAATAACAAAACGACCAAGACAGTCCCGTCAGGTACACTCAGACTAGAACGGAAAACAACTACCCACAAACCCCTAAAGGAAAAAACAGGCTGCCTAAGTATGGCTTCCAATCAGAGACAACGAAAGACACCTGCCTCTGATTGGAAACCATACGCGGCCAAAACATAGAAAACCAACACATAGAAATAGATAACTAGAACAAACACAGACAGAAACAGAAACCCCCAAAAACCTACAAAACAAACCCCTCCCCTCCCCCCGCCACGCCCCCCCCTCTGCCACGCCCTGACCATTCTACTATGGCAACTGACCCACTGGTCAGGACGTGACACACGGCATCAGTGAGATTCAAACCTATAATCTTGTGTTCTCTGTCCATGGAATTAGTCCACTGTGCCACCAGCATGGTGCTAGAGTGCCATGTTTTACATGGATACAAAACTGTTCAGTTTAGTCAATTCAAACAGACCCCCGTTTAAAAAAAAAAAAGTATTTTATTTCACCTTTATTTAACCAGGTAGGCCAGTTAAGAACAAGTTCTCATTTAAAACTGCGACCTGGGCCAAGATAAAGCAAAGCAGTGCGACACAAAACAACACAGAGTTACACATTGGAATAAACAAACGTACAGTCAACAACATAATGGAAAAGTCTATATGCAGTGTGTGCAAATGGAGTAAGGAGGTAAGGCAATAAATAGGCCAATAGTAGCGAAGTAATTACAATTTAGCAAATGAACACTGGAGTGATAGATGTGCAGATGATGATGATGTGCAAGTAGAAATACTGCTGTGCAAAAGAGCAAAAAACTAAATAAATTAAAAACAATATGGATGGGCTATTTCAAAGGAAACAAGCACTCATTTAACCTCATGTATGGCCAATTAGTGGGGACGGCCAACACACCTGAACACACTTCTTAAGAAGGTGAATATGGAGAGTTCTGTTGATGCTGACAGAACAGAATGTACAGGTTTTTAAATAACGTTCTTAGAACGTTCTCTGAACGTTATTAACGTTTAAAAAAAAAAAAAATGTATGGAACCTTTTCTTAACGTCCTCGGAACAATTTCAAAAACACATGACTTCAAATAGAACCATGAGGAAACCTGTAAGAAATGTTATTCTGAAGTATTGAAAATCCCACAGGAGAACGTTGTTTTATTAACGTTCTCTGAACTATTTGAGAACATTCCCAATGTCAAACCAGTTGGAGAACATTACCAAAAAAAAAATTACAATTAAATATAACCATATTTCAACTTTTACAAAAGGTTCTGTTAAAGTAATGAAACGCAAAAAAAAAATATATATATATTTTTTCCCCAGTTCCTTAAAGGTGCTGAGAATGTTCTCGAAGCCAAGCAACGATCCTGCAACATTCCCAGAAAGTTGTGGGAAGATGAACGCAAAAAAAACGGCTTATGGTTCATATTGTTTTAGTGTTTTCTTTAGAGTGCTGGATCCATCCAATGTCCCCAGAGTCCGTCTGTCCAGCCAGCCAAACATGCTGGATGTTCTTACAGTCATGGTCGGAAAAGCATAACTAGAGGTACCCTTGAACCAACGTTTAAACCCTGGGATTGGTTTCAGATGGAGGTTTTGATACGCAAAGCTAAGAACAGACGTTTCAACTTCCAAAACCTAAAGCCCCAAAACAACCTAGATGGTATGTGGTCACCTCTCTCCCAGGCTGAGGATCTACTTTCTACTATAGATGGTATGTGGTCACCTCTCTCCCTGTTATACCAGGCTGAGGATCTACTTTCTACTATAGATGGTATGTGGTCACCTCTCTCCCAGGCTGAGGATCTACTTTCTACTATAGATGGTATGTGGTCACCTCTCTCCCAGGCTGAGGATCTACTTTCTACTATAGATGGTATGTGGTCACCTCTCTCCCTGTTATACCAGGCTGAGGATCTACTTTCTACTATAGATGGTATGTGGTCACCTCTCTCCCTGTTTAACCAGGCTGAGGATCTACTTTCTACTATTGATGGTATGTGGTCACCTCTCTCTCTGTGTTATACCAGGCTGAGGATCTACTTTCTACTATAGATGGTATTTATTTAACAAGGCAAGTCAGTTAGGAACAAATTCTTATTTTCAGTGACGGCCTTCAGGGGTAGAACGACAGAGTTGTACCTTGTCAGCTCAGGGGATTTGAACTTGCAACCTTTCGGTTAACTAGTCCAACGCTCTAACCACTAGGCTACGCTGCCACCCCTGCTATGTGGTAACCTCTCTGCCTGTTTTACCATGCATGCCCTGAGTCTCTGCTCTACTTCAGTGCACCACCTCCTCTCTCTCTCTGCCTCCTCTTCTCTCCTCCTCTCCACTTTTCCTCCTCTGTTCTCCTGTTTCTTCTCCGCGGTTCCCAACATCGTTTTTTTGTGTGATTCTGTTATAAGAGAGAGAGAGAGAGAGAGAGAGAGAGAGAGAGAGAGAGAGAGAGAGAGAGAGAGAGAGAGAGAGAGAGAGAGAGAGAGAGAGAGAGAGGGGGCATCGAGGAGAGAGAGAGAGAGAGAGAGAGAAGAGAGAGAGAGAGCAGAGATCATCTGAGGAGAGAGAGAGAGAGAGAGAGAGCAGGGATCATCTGAGGAGAGAGAGACAGAGAGAGAGAGAGAGGGAGCAGGGGTCATCTGAGGAGAGAGAGAGAGAGAGAGAGAGAGAGAAGAGAGAGAGAGAGCAGAGATCATCTGAGGAGAGAGAGAGAGAGAGAGAGAGAGAGAGAGAGAGAGAGAGCAGGGATCATCTGAGGAGAGAGAGAGAGAGAGAGAGAGAGGAGAGAGAGAGAGAGCAGGGATCATCTGAGGAGAGAGAGAGAGACAGAGAGAGAGAGAGGGAGCAGGGGTCATCTGAGGAGAGAGAGAGAGAGAAAAGAGAGAGAGAGCAGGGATCATCTGAGGAGAGAGAGAGAGAGAGAGAGAGAGAGAGAGAGAGAGAGAGAGAGAGAGAGATCAGGGATCATCTGAGAGAGAGAGAGAGAGAGAGAGAGAGAGAGAGAGAGAGAGAGAGAGAGAGAGAGAGAGATCAGGGATCAACTGAGGAGGAGAGGTTTGCCAGCAGCAGCAGCAGGTCTGTGATCAGGGCCTGTAATCTCAAATAGTCTCAGAGTAGAGGAGCGGATCAAGTCCGGTCCTGGAGGGAACATTCACTTCTGGTTTTTATTCTCTCCTTCTAATCAACTCTCTTGATTCAGACCTGTGACGCTAATAATAAGCGGCATTTACACAGGCAGTCAAATTCAGATACTTTTTTCACGCCCATTTACATCAGGTAACAACTTACCGACTGGGCACAAACGACAATTCCACTTCTATTCCACGTTGGTATAACATAATATCATTGAAATGACATGGAAACAAGGTTGATTCGACCAGTTTGTGCCCAGTGGATAAATATCACAAAAAAAAAAAATCCGATCAAATAAGCCTCATTTAGCAGTTAAATGTTTTGTTTACCAAATTCAACACTTTTTCATTGACCTCCATACAAAAATTCCTCATTTCCTGCTCTTATTTTCATGGACAGATTTTGGGAGGAGCAAACTCTCTTCCTCTTTGGGTGACTGGGCTCTCTGGCCAATCAGTGACATCAATCAATTAACTACCTCATAGAAAAGAAAACGAACAGTACTGTTGTACTGTTGAATACCCCAGGAGGGATGAGGGTCGCTGTTGAATACCCCTGGAGGGATGAGGGTCGCTGTTGAATACCCCTGGAGGGATGAGGGTAGCTGTTGAATACCCCTGGAGGGATGAGAGTAGCTGTTACTGTTGAATACCCCTGGAGGGATGAGAGTAGCTGTTACTGTTGAATACCCCTGGAGGGATGAGGGTAGCTGGTACTGTTGAATACCCCTGGAGGGATGAGGGTCGCTGTTGAATACCCCTGGAGGGATGAGGGTAGCTGTTGAATACCCCTGGAGGGATGAGGGTAGCTGTTGAATGCCCCTGGAGGGATGAGGGTAGCTGTTAATGTTGAATACCCCTGGAGGGATGAGGGTAGCTGTTACTGTTGAATACCCCTGGAGGGATGAGGGTAGCTGTTGAATACCCCTGGAGGGATGAAGGGAGCTGTTACTGTTGAATACCCCTGGAGGGATGAGGGTAGCTGTTACTGTTGAATACCCCTGGAGGGATGAGGGTAGCTGTTGGATACCCCTGGAGGGATGAGGGTCGCTGTTAATGTTGAATACCCCTGGAGGGATGAGGGTAGCTGTTGAATACCCGAGGAGGGATGAGGGTCGCTGTTGAATACCCCTGGAGGGATGAGGGTAGCTGTTAATGTTGAATACCCCTGGAGGGATGGGGGTCGCTGTTGAATACCCCTGGAGGGATGAGGGTAGCTGTTGAATACCCCAGGAGGGATGAGGGTAGCTGTTACTGTTGAATACCCCTGGAGGGATGGGGGTAGCTGTTACTGTTGAATACCCCTGGAGGGATGGGGGTCGCTGTTACTGTTGAATACCTCTGGAGGGATGAGGTTCACTGTTGAATACCCCTGGAGGGATGAGGGTCACTGTTACTGTTGAATACCCCTGGAGGGATGAGAGTAGCTGTTACTGTTGAATACCCCTGGAGGGATGAGGGTAGCTGGTACTGTTGAATACCCCTGGAGGGATGAGGGTCGCTGTTACTGTTGAATACCCATGGAGGGATGAGGGTAGCTGTTGAATACCCCTGGAGGGATGAGGGTCACTGTTACTGTTGAATACCCCTGGAGGGATGAGAGTAGCTGTTACTGTTGAATACCCCTGGAGGGATGAGGGTAGCTGGTACTGTTGAATACCTCTGGAGGGATGAGGTTCACTGTTGAATACCCCTGGAGGGATGAGGGTAGCTGTTACTGTTGAATACCCCTGGAGGGATGAGGGTAGCTGGTACTGTTGAATACCCCTGGAGGGATGAGAGTAGCTGTTGAATACCCCTGGAGGGATGAGGGTCGCTGTTGAATACCCCTGGAGGGATGAGGGTAGCTGGTACTGTTGAATACCCCTGGAGGGATGAGGGTAGCTGTTGAATACCCCTGGAGGGATGAGGGTAGCTGGTGAATACCCCTGGAGGGATGAGGGTAGCTGTTAATGTTGAATACCCCTGGAGGGATGAGGGTAGCTGTTGGATACCCCTGGAGGGATGAGGGTCACTGTTACTGTTGAATACCCCTGGAGGGATGAGGGTAGCTGTTAATGTTGAATATCCCTGGAGGGATGAGGGTAGCTGTTTCTGTTGAATACCCCTGGAGGGATGGGGGTAGCTGTTGAATACCCCTGGAGGGATGAGGGTAGCTGTTAAATATCCCTGGAGGGATGAGGGTAGCTGTTACTGTTGAATACCCCTGGAGGGATGAAGGGAGCTGTTACTGTTGAATACCCCAGGAGGGATGAGGGTAGCTGGTACTGTTGAATACCTCTGGAGGGATGAGGTTCACTGTTGAATACCCCTGGAGGGATGAGGGTCACTGTTACTGTTGAATACCCATGGAGGGATGAGGGTAGCTGTTACTGTTGAATACCCCTGGAGGGATGAGGGTAGCTGTTGAATACCCCTGGAGGGATGAGGGTAGCTGTTGAATACCCCTGGAGGGATGAGGGTCACTGTTACTGTTGAATACCCCTGGAGGGATGGGGGTAGCTGTTGAATACCCCTGGAGGGATGAGGGTAGCTGTTGAATACCCCTGGAGGGATGAAGGGAGCTGTTACTGTTGAATACCCCTGGAGGGATGAGGGTAGCTGTTGGATACCCCTGGAGGGATGAGGGTCACTGTTCCTGTTGAATACCCCTGGAGGGATGAGGGTAGCTGTTACTGTTGAATACCCCTGGAGGGATGAGGGTAGCTGTTGAATACCCCTGGAGGGATGAGGGTCGCTGTTGAATACCCCTGGAGGGATGAAGGGAGCTGTTACTGTTGAATACCCCTGGAGGGATGAGGGTAGCTGTTGAATACCCCTGGAGGGTGGATGTTACTGTTGAATACCCCTCCATCCTACCTCCCCCCTCCCCCCCTCCCCCTTCCTCCTACCTCCCCCTCCTTCCAACCCCTCCCTCCCTCCCTCCCTCCCTCCCTCCCTCCCTCCCTCCCTCCCTCCCTCCCTCCCTCCCTTCTTTAATTAAAGATGTGTTACCAACCCTATGAATCTCCGTCTCTCTCCCTCTCTCTCTGTTATGACAGGCTAATTACTACTCGAGAACAGGGACGCTACTTGGACCCGTACCAATGTGCTTCTGGTTAAATACCATATAGGCTGTATGTTAAACAGCATGCTAGTCCCTAAACAGTGCACTACCTCTGACCAGAGCCCTACGGGGAAACAGGGTGCCTATTGGGACGCGAACAATACATGTCTTCTTTTCTTTTTTTTTACCGATTAAATCCCCTCGCTGAGATCAAAGGAGATGATTTTGACTCCGACGATGCTAATTGATCTGTTCAGTCGATGGTTCTGTAAAGAGACAGTACTGATCCTCCATGAGGGTTTTGGTTGGATCAAATGTTTTAGGTTACGAAGGGGTAATACAAACCCACCAGTCTTTTTTACGAGCCAGAGATTTGTGATGTTGTGAATGTAGTGAGGCTGTTCGCTGTGATGAAAAAAAACCTCTCTGTTATTTTCGGGTTCAAATGTCTCAGTTAAATTTGTTCCCTGACTTTGCTGTCGTCATTGAAGGAAAATAACTTGGAGGCACTAAACAACTCTACACACACACACACACACACACACACACACACACACAAATGTGACAATCTGAGGGTAACCTCGGCTGTCTCGTCCTGACCATAGTGAGTTGTTATTTTCTAGAGTAGGTCAGGGCGTGACAGGGGTGTTTGTCTCTGTTTTGTATTTCTATGTTCAGTTTCTAGTTTTGTATTTCTATGTTCAGTTTCTAGTTTGGCATGACCTCCAATTAGAGGCAGCTGGTTGTCGTTGTCTCTAATTGGAGGCCATACTTAAAGTTAATGTTTGTCCACACCTGTTTTTGTGGGTGATTAATTTTTGAGTAGTGTGTTTTCCTCTCTGCGTCACGGTTTGTTGTTTTTGTGTATTCAAGTATTTAGTGTATTGCATTTAGTTTCACGGTAAATAAATTATGTGGAACTACGAACACGCTGCATTTTGGTCCGCTCCTTTGAACAGCCGTGACACAGTGGATCTAATGTCCTGAACACAGATCAACGTGACAATCCGAGGGTATAACCTCGGTGGATCTAATGTCCTGAACACAGCTCAACGTGACAATCCGAGGGTATAACCTCGGTGGATCTAATGTCCTGAACACAGATCAACGTGACAATCCGAGGGTATAACCTCGGTGGATCTAATGTCCTGAACACAGATCAACGTGACAATCCGAGGGTATAACCTCGGTGGATCTAATGTCCTGAACACAGATCAACGTGACAATCTGAGAGGTAACCTAGGTGGACCTAATCTCCTTATTGCCAGCCTGGCCTGCAGCCTGACGGTCGGTCAGGAGATCTAGGATTATCCTTCACCTCCTGGCATGGGCTGCTTCCTAAATGGACCCCTTGTCCCTATTTAGTGCACCACATTTGACCAGAGCCCATAGAGATGCAGAATCTGGCCTGGGCTGGGAGATAGGATCTGGCCTGGGCTGGGAGATAGGATCTGGCCTGGGCCTTGGGAGATAGGATCTGGCCTGGGCTGGGAGATAGGATCTGGCCTGGGCTGGGAGATAGGATCTGGCCTGGGCTGGGAGATAGGATCTGGCCTGGGCCTTGGGAGATAGGATCTGGCCTGGGCTGGGAGATAGGATCTGGCCTGGGCCTTGGGAGATAGGATCTGGCCTGGGCCTTGGGAGATAGGATCTGGCCTGGGCCTTGGGAGATAGGATCTGGCCTGGGCTGGGAGATAGGATCTGGCCTGGGCTGGGAGATAGGATCTGGCCTGGGCTGGGAGATAGGATCTGGCCTGGGCTGGGAGATAGGATCTGGCCTGGGCTGGGAGATAGGATCTGGCCTGGGCTGGGGAGATAGGATCTGGCCTGGGCTGGGGAGATAGGATCTGGCCTGGGCTGGGGAGATAGGATCTGGCCTGGGCTGGGGAGATAGGATCTGGCCTGGGCTGGGGAGATAGGATCTGGCCTGGGCTGGGAGATAGGATCTGGCCTGGGCTGGGAGATAGGATCTGGCCTGGGCTGGGAGATAGGATCTGGCCTGGGCTGGGAGATAGGATCTGGTCTGGGCTGGGAGATAGGATCTGGTCTGGGCTGGGAGATAGGATCTGGCCTGGGCTGGGAGATAGGATCTGGCCTGGGCTGGGAGATAGGATCTGGTCTGGGCTGGGAGATAGGATCTGGTCTGGGCTGGGAGATAGGATCTGGTCTGGGCTGGGAGATAGGATCTGGTCTGGGCTGGGAGATAGGATCTGGCCTGGGCTGGGAGATAGGATCTAACCTGGGCTAGGAGATAGGATCTGGCCTGGGCTGGGAGATAGGATCTGGACTGGGCTAGGAGATAGGCTCTAACCTGGGCTAGGAGATAGGATCTAACCTGGGCTAGGAGATAGGATCTGGCCTGGGCTGGGAGCTAGGATCTGGCCTGGACAAAGAGGTAGGATCTAACCTGGGCTAGGAGATAGGATCTGGACTGGGCTAGGAGATAGGATCTAACCTGGGCTGGGATATAGGATCTGGCCTGGGCTAGGAGATAGGATCTAACCTAGGCTAGGAGATAGGATCTGGCCTGGGCTGGGAGATAGGATCTGGACTGGGCTAGGAGATAGGATCTAACCTGGGCTAGGAGATAGGATCTGGACTGGGCTAGGAGATAGGAGATAGGATCTGGACTGGGCTAGGAGATAGGATCTAACCTGGGCTAGGAGATAGAATCTGGCCTGGGCTGGGAGATAGGATCTGGCCTGGGCTAGGAGATAGGATCTGGCCTGGGAGATATGATCTGGCCTGGGCTGGGAGATAGGATCTGGTCTGGGCTAGGAGATAGGATCTGGTCTGGGCTGGGAGATAGGATCTGGCCTGGGCTGGGAGATAGGATCTGGCCTGGGAGATAGGATCTGGCCTGGGCTGGGAGATAGGATCTGGCCTGGGCTGGGAGATAGGATCTGGCCTGGGCTGGGAGATAGGATCTGGCCTGGGCTGGGAGATAGGATCTGGCCTGGGCTGGGAGCTGGGAGATAGGATCTGGCCTTGGCTAGGAGATAGGATCTAACCTGGGCTGGGAGATAGGATCTGGCCTGGGCTGGGAGCTGGGAGATAGGATCTGGCCTGGACTAGGAGATAGGATCTGGCCTGGACTAGGAGATAGGATCTGACCTGGGCTAGGAGATAGGATCTGGCCTGGACTAGGAGATAGGATCTGACCTGGGCTAGGAGATAGGATCTGGCCTTGGCTAGGAGATAGGATCTGGCCTGGGCTGGGAGCTGGGAGATAGGATCTGGCCTGGGCTGGGAGCTGGGAGATAGGATCTGACCTGGGCTAGGAGATAGGATCTGGCCTTGGCTAGGAGATAGGATCTGGGCTAGGAGATAGGATCTGACCTGGGCTAGGAGATAGGATCTGGCCTGGGCCTTGGGAGGAGAAGGAAGGACATGGAATACTTACTGCCAACTTGGTGGAAGGTGCTGTCTGCCTGGTGTTACCCTGTGTGCTTAATGTTTCAACTCGAGGGGGTGAGAGAAATGTTCCGCCAACCTTAGTGCTCTGTATTTCTCTGTGTTGTGGAAAGCCTCTGTATTTCTCTGTGTTGTGGAAAGCCTCTGTATTTCTCTGTGTTGTGGAAAGCCTCTGTATTTCTCCGTGTTGTGGAAAGCCTCTGTATTTCTCTTTGTTGTGGAAAGCCTCTGTATTTCTCTGTGTTGTGGAAAGCCTCTGTATTTCTCTGTGTTGTGGAAAGCCTCTGTATTTCTCTGCTGCTCCTCTTATATCTTGTCGCTGCAGCGTAACCGAACAGCATCCTAAAGAGTTATAGCCCTGTTTTATCACTATGGTAAACAACGTCTCCTCTATAATGGGTTTTATCAGGACTTTCTCAGCTCCGGTGTCAATACCCCTGAAAGTTGAGATAATGTTTGAATTATGGAAAGTGCACTAAGTACATTTATCTACAATCCAATGTACATTTATCTGGACTGTAAAAACAAAAAAAAAACGCAATGCCATTTACAGTAAACTATTGTGTAGACTAGATTATCACTGTATTGTGACAAAAAAACACGTCGGACAAGTTCAAAAGTTAAACATTTATAATTTATGTGCATTTGTGCTTTTAGTGCGGGGTTTTTTTTTTTTGGAAGTAAAAACCAAGCAATTGTTGTGGCCAAAATGTCTCGATGGAAAACTTTGAGCGACGAAACAGAACTGCCTTGTGAATCAGCACAATGTTTCTGGTCTTGTTATTGGGAAGTGGTTGGAAGTTCCTCTTTCGTGTGTCCGTCACACAGAGGAGAGGACAAACAAGACTCGCAGTCTTGTGATGAATTGGTAGAGAGCACGAAGGTGGGACTAGACTTCCTGTCAGTATCTTACTGCTGCAGCACGGGGTTAAAGAGACTAGACTTCCTGTCAGTATGTTACTGCTGCAGCACGGGGTTAAAGAGACTAGACTTCCTGTCAGTATGTTACTGCTGCAGCACGAAGGTTAGAGACTAGACTTCCTGTCAGTATGTTACTGCTGCAGCACGGGGTTAGAGACTTCCTGTCAGTATGTTACTGCTGCAGCACGGGGTTAGAGACTAGACTTCCTGTCAGTATCTTACTGCTGCAGCACGAAGGTTAGAGACTAGACTTCCTGTCAGTATGTTACTGCTGCAGCACGAAGGTTAGAGACTAGACTTCCTGTCAGTATGTTACTGCTGCAGCACGGGGTTAGAGACTAGACATCCTGCCAGTATGTTACTGCTGCAGCACGGGGTTAGAGACATCCTGCCAGTATGTTACTGCTGCAACACGGGGTTAAAGACATCCTGTCAGTATCTTACTGCTGCAGCACGGGGTTAAAGACATCCTGCCAGTATGTTACTGCTGCAACACGGGGTTAAAGACTTCCTGTCAGTATCTTACTGCTGCAACACAGGGTTAGAGACTAGACATCCTGTCAGTATCTTACTGCTGCAGCACGAAGGTTAGAGACTAGACTTCCTGTCAGTATGTTACTGCTGCAACACGGGGTTAGAGACATCCTGCCAGTATGTTACTGCTGCAGCACAGGGTTAAAGACTAGACATCCTAGTAGTATGTTACTGCTGCAACACGGGGTTAGAGACTAGACATCCTGCCAGTATCTTACCGCTGCAACACGGGGTTAGAGACTAGACATCCTGTCAGTATGTTACTGCTGCAGCACGGGGTTAGAGACTAGACTTCCTGTCAGTATCTTACTGCTGCAGCACGGGATTAGAGACTAGACATCCTGTCAGTATGTTACTGCTGCAACACGAAGTTTAGAGACTAGACTTCATGTCAGTATGTTACTGCTGCAGCACGGGGTTAGAGACTAGACTTCCTGTCAGTATCTTACTGCTGCAGCACGGGGTTAGAGACTAGACATCCTGCCAGTATCTTACTGCTGCAGCACGGGGTTAGAGACTAGACTTCCTGTCAGTATCTTACTGCTGCAGCACGGGGTTAGAGACTAGACATCCTGTCAGTATGTTACTGCTGCAACACGAAGTTTAGAGACTAGACTTCCTGTCAGTATGTTACTGCTGCAGCACGGGGTTAGAGACTTCCTGTCAGTATGTTACTGCTGCAGAACGAAGGTTAGAGACTAGACTTCCTGTCAGTATGTTACTGCTGCAGCACGGGGTTAGAGACTAGACTTCCTGTCAGTATCTTACTGCTGCAACACGGGGTTAGAGACTTCCTGTCAGTATCTTACTGCTGCAGCACGGGGTTAGAGACATCCTGCCAGTATGTTACTGCTGCAACACGGGGTTAAAGACATCCTGTCAGTATCTTACTGCTGCAGCACGGGGTTAGAGACTAGACATCCTGCCAGTATCTTACTGCTGCAACACGGGGTAAAAGACTAGACATCCTGTCAGTATCTTACTGCTGCAACACGGGGTTAGAGACTAGACTTCCTGTCAGTATCTTACTGCTGCAGCACGGGGTTAGAGACTAGACTTCCTGTCAGTATGTTACTGCTGCAACACGGGGTTAGAGACTTTCTGTCAGTATCTTACTGCTGCAGCACGTGGTTAGAGACTTCCTGTCAGTATGTTACTGCTGCAACACGGGGTTAGAGACTAGACATCCTGTCAGTATGTTACTGCTGCAACACGGGGTTAGAGACTTCCTGTCAGTATCTTACTGCTGCAGCACGGGGTTAGAGACTTCCTGTCAGTATGTTACTGCTGCAACACGGGGTTAGAGACTAGACATCCTGCCAGTATGTTACTGCTGCAGCACGGGGTTAGAGACTAGACTTCCTGTCAGTATGTTACTGCTGCAGCACGGGGTTAGAGACTAGACATCCTGCCAGTATCTTACTGCTGCAACACGGGGTAAAAGACTAGACATCCTGTCAGTATCTTACTGCTGCAACACGGGGTTAGAGACTAGACTTCCTGTCAGTATCTTACTGCTGCAGCACGGGGTTAGAGACTAGACTTCCTGTCAGTATGTTACTGCTGCAACACGGGGTTAGAGACTTTCTGTCAGTATCTTACTGCTGCAGCACGGGGTTAGAGACTTCCTGTCAGTATGTTACTGCTGCAACACGGGGTTAGAGACTAGACATCCTGTCAGTATGTTACTGCTGCAACACGGGGTTAGAGACTTCCTGTCAGTATCTTACTGCTGCAGCACGGGGTTAGAGACTTCCTGTCAGTATGTTACTGCTGCAACACGGGGTTAGAGACTAGACATCCTGCCAGTATGTTACTGCTGCAGCACGGGGTTAGAGACTAGACTTCCTGTCAGTATGTTACTGCTGCAGCACGGGGTTAGAGACTTCCTGTCAGTATCTTACTGCTGCAACACGAAGGTTAGAGACTAGACTTCCTGTCAGTATGTTACTGCTGCAGCACGGGGTTAGAGACTTCCTGTCAGTATGTTACTGCTGCAACACGGGGTTAGAGACTTCCTGTCAGTATGTTACTGCTGCAACACGGGGTTAGAGACTTCCTGTCAGTATGTTACTGCTGCAACACGGGGTTAGAGACTTCCTGTCAGTATCTTACTGCTGCAGCACGGGGTTAGAGACTTCCTGTCAGTATCTTACTGCTGCAACACGAAGGTTAGAGACTAGACTTCCTGTCAGTATGTTACTGCTGCAACACGGGGTTAGAGACTAGACTTCCTGTCAGTATGTTACTGCTGCAGCACGGGGTTAGAGACATCCTGTCAGTATGTTACTGCTGCAGCACGGGGTTAGAGACTTCCTGTCAGTATGTTACTGCTGCAGCACGGGGTTAGAGACTAGACTTCCTGTCAGTATGTTCCTGCTGCAGCACGGGGTTAGAGACTAGACTTCCTGTCAGTATGTTACTGCTGCAACACGGGGTTGGAGACATCCTGTCAGCATGTTACTGCTGCAGCACGGGGTTAGAGACTTCCTGTCAGTATCTTACTGCTGCAACACGGGGTTAGAGACTTCCTGTCAGTATCTTACTGCTGCAGCACGGGGTTAGAGACTTCCTGTCAGTATGTTCCTGCTGCAACACGGGGTTAGAGACTTCCTGTCAGTATGTTACTGCTGCAACACGGGGTTAGAGACATCCTGTCAGCATGTTACTGCTGCAGCACGGGGTTAGAGACTTCCTGTCAGTATCTTACTGCTGCAACACGGGGTTAGAGACTTCCTGTCAGTATGTTCCTGCTGCAACACGGGGTTAGAGACTTCCTGTCAGTATGTTACTGCTGCAACACGGGGTTAGAGACTTCCTGTCAGTATGTTCCTGCTGCAACACGGGGTTAGAGACTTCCTGTCAGTATGTTCCTGCTGCAACACGGGGTTAGAGACTTCCTGTCAGTATGTTCCTGCTGCAACACGGGGTTAGAGACTAGACTTCCTGTCAGTATGTTACTGCTGCAACACGGGGTTAGAGACTTCCTGTCAGTATGTTCCTGCTGCAACACGGGGTTAGAGACTAGACTTCCTGTCAGTATGTTACTGCTGCAACACGGGGTTAGAGACTTCCTGTCAGTATGTTCCTGCTGCAACACGGGGTTAGAGACTTCCTGTCAGTATGTTCCTGCTGCAACACGGGGTTAGAGACTTCCTGTCAGTATGTTCCTGCTGCAACACGGGGTTAGAGACTTCCTGTCAGTATGTTCCTGCTGCAACACGGGGTTAGAGACTTCCTGTCAGTATCTTACTGCTGCAACACGGGGTTAGAGACTTCCTGTCAGTATGTTCCTGCTGCAGCACGGGGTTAGAGACTTCCTGTCAGTATGTTCCTGCTGCAACACGGGGTTAGAGACTTCCTGTCAGTATGTTCCTGCTGCAACACGGGGTTAGAGACTTCCTGTCAGTATGTTCCTGCTGCAACACGGGGTTAGAGACTTCCTGTCAGTATGTTACTGCTGCAGCACGGGGTTAGAGACATCCTGTCAGTATGTTCCTGCTGCAGCACGGGGTTAGAGACTTCCTGTCAGTATGTTCCTGCTGCAACACGGGGTTAGAGACTTCCTGTCAGTATGTTCCTGCTGCAACACGGGGTTAGAGACTTCCTGTCAGTATGTTCCTGCTGCAGCACGGGGTTAGAGACTTCCTGTCAGTATGTTCCTGCTGCAACACGGGGTTAGAGACTTCCTGTCAGTATGTTCCTGCTGCAACACGGGGTTAGAGAAGACTTCCTGTCAGTATGTTCCTGCTGCAACACGGGGTTAGAGACTTCCTGTCAGTATGTTACTGCTGCAGCACGGGGTTAGAGACATCCTGTCAGTATGTTCCTGCTGCAGCACGGGGTTAGAGACTTCCTGTCAGTATGTTCCTGCTGCAACACGGGGTTAGAGACTTCCTGTCAGTATGTTCCTGCTGCAACACGGGGTTAGAGACTTCCTGTCAGTATGTTCCTGCTGCAACACGGGGTTAGAGACTTCCTGTCAGTATGTTCCTGCTGCAACACGGGGTTAGAGACTAGACTTCCTGTCAGTATGTTCCTGCTGCAACACGGGGTTAGAGACTTCCTGTCAGTATGTTCCTGCTGCAACACGGGGTTAGAGACTTCCTGTCAGTATGTTCCTGCTGCAACACGGGGTTCAGCTGTTAAACAAACGCTTTGTGATTTTGGCCAAGAGGCTCTATGCTAGTAGATACCCATGGACTTCCAGTCATTACGCTAATGCTAGTTAGCGTTGACTGGCAAAATTACCTCTAACTTCCTTCGTACTGGACACGGAGACATAAAAAATGGTATCCACAAGTTAATCTGAACACTGAGGAAGTCGATAAAGTGCCTCGCTGTAAAAAATCCAGAAGTGTCCATTTAAACAAAACTGGACAAAGCAGAACTGGACAAAGCAGAACTGGACAAAGCAAAACAAGTCTGGGGGAAAAAAAGCCTATTAGGGCTCTGGTAAAACATAGTGCACTTTAAAGGGAATAGGGTACCATTTGGGACGTAGGCTGGAACACAGAACAGGCTGCCAGGATAACAGGTCTTCTGACTGACTGACTGGCTGACTGACTGACTGACTGATTGAGTATCCGGCTGGCTGGTTGACTGGCTGACTGACTGACTGACTGATTGAGTATCCGGCTGGCTGGTTGACTGGCTGACTGACTGACTGACTGATTGAGTATCCGGCTGGCTGGTTGACTGGCTGACTGACTGACTGACTGAGTATCCGGCTAGCTGGTTGACTGGCTGACTGACTGACTGACTGACTGAGTATCCGGCTGGCTGGTCGACTGGCCGGCTGGTCTATATTTGGTCTGGAGGTCTACATCGTCCCAGGGACCATGTGCCGGCTAGTCATTCCTTCGTAGCTCTGCTTTCTGTGCTTTATTTCCCAGACCCGGCCTCAGCCCCAGCATCAACCCCAGCCTCATCCCCAGCCTCAGCCCCAGCATCAACCCCAGCCTCATCCCCATCCCCAACCTCAACCCCATCCTCAGCCTCAATCCCATTCCTCAGCCTCAACCCCATCCTCAGCCTCAATCCCATCCTCAGCCTCAACCCCATCCTCAGCCTCAACCCCAGCCTCAACCCCAGTCTCAACCCCAGCCTCAGCCTCAGCCTCAACCCCAGCCTCAGCCCCAGCATCAACCCCAACCTCAACCCCATCCCCAACCTCAACCCCATCCTCAGCCTCAATCCCATCCTCAGCCTCAACCCCATCCTCAGCCTCAACCCCAGCCTCAACCCCAGTCTCAACCCCAGAATCAACCTCATCCTCAGCCTCATCCCCATCCTCAGCCTCAACCCCAGCCTCAGCCTCAACCCCATTCCTCAACCCCATCCTCAGCCTCAACCCCAGCCTCAACCCCAGTCTCAACCCCAGCATCAATCTCATCCTCAGCCTCAACCCCATCCTCAGCCTCAACCCCAGCCTCAGCCTCAACCCCAGCCTCAGCCCCAGCCTCAACCCCAGCATCAACCCCAGCCTCAACCCCATCCTCAGCCTCAACCTCATCCTCAGCCTCAACCCCAGCCTCAACCCCAGCCTCAACCCCAGCATCAACCCCCGCATCAGCCTCAACCTCATCCTCAGCCTCAACCCCAGCCTCAACCCCAGGCTCAACCCCAGCATCAACCCCAGCCTCAGCCTCAACCCCATGGAACAGAGTCACTAAGACCCCTGGAGCAGAGTCACTAAGACCCCTGGAGTAGAGTCACTAAGACCCCTGGAGCAGAGTCACTAAGACCCCTGGAACAGAGTCACTAAGTCACTAAGACCCCTGGAGTAGAGTCACTAAGACCCCTGGAACAGAGTCACTAAGTCACTAAGACCCCTGGAGTAGAGTCACTGGGACCCCTGGAGTAGAGTCACTAAGACCCCTGGAACAGAGTCACTATGACCCCTGGAGCAGAGTCACTAAGACCCCTGGAACAGTCACTAAGACCCCTGGAGCACTGTGTATTAAGTGTTGTAGTTATGTACTGTTTATGAAGGGTTGTAGTTATGTACTGTGTGTAAAGGACTGTAGTTATGTACTGTGTGTAAAGGACTGTAGTTATGTACTGTGTGTAAAGGGTTGTAGTTATGTACTGTGTATAAAGGATTGTAGTTAAGTACTGTGTATAAAGGGTTGTAGTTATGTACTGTGTATAAAGGACTGTAGTTATGTACTGTGTGTAAAGGACTGTAGTTATGTACTGTGTGTAAAGGACTGTAGTTATGTACTGTGTATAAAGGGTTGTAGTTATGTACTGTGTATAAAGGGTTGTAGTTATGTACTGTGTATAAAGGGTTGTAGTTATGTACTGTGTGTAAAGGACTGTAGTTATGTACTGTGTATAAAGGGTTGTAGTTATGTACTGTGTGTAAAGGACTGTAGTTATGTACTGTGTGTAAAGGGTTGTAGTTATGTACTGTGTATAAAGGATTGTAGTTAAGTACAGTGTATAAAGGGTTGTAGTTATGTACTGTGTATAAAGGACTGTAGTTATGTACTGTGTGTAAAGGACTGTAGTTATTTACTGTGTGTAAAGGACTGTAGTTATGTACTGTGTATAAAGGGTTGTAGTTATGTACTGTGTATAAAGGGTTGTAGTTATGTACTGTGTATAAAGGGTTGTAGTTATGTACTGTGTGTAAAGGACTGTAGTTATGTACTGTGTATAAAGGGTTGTAGTTATGTACTGTGTATAAAGGGTTGTAGTTATGTACTGTGTGTAAAGGACTGTAGTTATGTACTGTGTATAAAGGGTTGTAGTTATGTACTGTGTGTAAAGGACTGTAGTTATGTACTGTGTATAAAGGGTTGTAGTTATGTACTGTGTATAAAGGGTTGTAGTTAAGTACTGTGTATAAAGGATTGTAGTTATGTACTGTGTATAAAGGATTGTAGTTATGTACTGTGTATAAAGGGTTGTAGTTATGTACTGTGTATTAAGGGTTATAGTTAAGTACTGTGTATAAAGGACTGTAGTTATGTACTGTGTATAAAGGGTTGTAGTTATGTACTGTGTATAAAGGGTTGTAGTTATGTACTGTGTATAAAGGGTTGTAGTTATGTACTGTGTGTAAAGGACTGTAGTTATGTACTGTGTATAAAGGGTTGTAATTATGTACTGTGTGTAACGGACTGTAGTTATGTACTGTGTATAAAGGGTTGTAGTTATGTACTGTGTGTAAAGGACTGTAGTTATGTACTGTGTATAAAGGGTTGTAGTTATGTACTGTGTGTAAAGGACTGTAGTTATGTACTGTGTGTAAAGGGTTGTAGTTATGTACTGTGTATAAAGGATTTTAGTTAAGTACTGTGTATAAAGGGTTGTAGTTATGTACTGTGTATAAAGGACTGTAGTTATGTACTGTGTGTAAAGGACTGTAGTTATGTACTGTGTGTAAAGGAATGTAGTTATGTACTGTGTATAAAGGGTTGTAGTTATGTACTGTGTATAAAGGGTTGTAGTTATGTACTGTGTGTAAAGGACTGTAGTTATGTACTGTGTATAAAGGGTTGTAGTTATGTACTGTGTGTAACGGACTGTAGTTATGTACTGTGTATAAAGGGTTGTAGTTATGTACTGTGTGTAAAGGACTGTAGTTATGTACTGTGTATAAAGGGTTGTAGTTATGTACTGTGTGTAAAGGACTGTAGTTATGTACTGTGTGTAAAGGGTTGTAGTTATGTACTGTGTATAAAGGATTTTAGTTAAGTACTGTGTATAAAGGGTTGTAGTTATGTACTGTGTATAAAGGACTGTAGTTATGTACTGTGTGTAAAGGACTGTAGTTATGTACTGTGTATAAAGGGTTGTAGTTATGTACTGTGTATAAAGGGTTGTAGTTATGTACTGTGTATAAAGGACTGTAGTTATGTACTGTGTGTAAAGGACTGTAGTTATGTACTGTGTGTAAAGGAATGTAGTTATGTACTGTGTATAAAGGGTTGTAGTTATGTACTGTGTATAAAGGGTTGTAGTTATGTACTGTGTGTAAAGGACTGTAGTTATGTACTGTGTATAAAGGGTTGTAGTTATGTACTGTGTGTAAAGGACTGTAGTTATGTACTGTGTGTAAAGGGTTGTAGTTATGTACTGTGTGTAAAGGACTGTAGTTATGTACTGTGTATAAAGGGTTGTAGTTATGTACTGTGTGTAAAGGACTGTAGTTATGTACTGTGTGTAAAGGGCTGTAGTTATGTACTGTGTGTAAAGGACTGTAGTTATGTACTGTGTGTAAAGGGCTGTAGTTATGTACTGTGTATAAAGGGTTGTAGTTATGTACTGTGTGTAAAGGACTGTAGTTATGTACTGTGTGTAAAGGGTTGTAGTTATGTACTGTGTATTCAGGGATCATAGTGGGTGTTGTCGTTTCCCTGTAGAGAGGGACGTGTATCGGAGAGAGAACTGTGTTGTCATGGCAGCCGTTAGTCAGTCACGCCAACGTCAAGACCATGACAGCCTTTCTGATGACTTTTACTGCTTCCTGTTGTTATGTGTTAGAGGGGAGGAAACCCTCCCAGGGCACGCCAGTTCTTCACGTGGTCAGAAGATCTCCTGACTGACTGAGACAACGGTCTGAGATGCAAACCACAGCTTTATTTACATTGATTCACACCAAGAGAACCAGGAGTTCACAGTGTTACTCTGAAAACCCTGGATCAAATCATACAGTATCTTCAATGTCTTTTTTTTTAAAATATATACTGTAACGAGGCAAGTCAGTTAATAAGAACAAATTCGTATTTTCAATGACGGCTTAGGAACTGTGGGTTAACTGAAAGACAGGTATTTTACCTCGTCAGCTCGGGGATTCGATCTTGCAACCTTTCGGTTACTAGTCCAACGCTCTAACCACTAGGCTTCCTGCAGCACCTCC
>NC_059467.1:53003679-53031179 GCF_905237065.1 Salmo salar | reverse complement strand
TTTTACATTTTAAGTCATTTAGCAGACGCTCTTATCCAGAGCGACTTACAAATCGGTGCATTCACCTTATGATATCCAGTGGAACAACCATTTTACAATAGTGCATCTAAATCTTTTAAGGGGGGGGTGGGGGGGTTAGAAGGATTACTTTATCCTATCCCAGGTATTCCTTAAAGAGGTGGGGTTTTTCAGGTGTCTCCGGAAGGTGGTGATTGACTCCGCTGATATAATCTAACCACTTCTGGGAAACACTAAACAAACAAACAAACAAACAAACAAACAAACAAACAAACAAACAAACAAACAAACATGAAGAGTTATCTATCCAAAATGGAGATGGATAAAACCACTTCTCCAATTACATTGAACGAGCTACAGGACAAAATACAAAACCCTCCAACCCAAAAAAAAGGCCTGTGGTGTTGATGGTATCCTGAATTAAATGATAAATATATACAGACGACAAATTCCAATTGGCTGAACTTAAACTCTTAAACATCGTCCTCAACTCTGGCATCTGCCCCAATATTTGGAACCAAGGACTGATCACCCCCAATTCACAAAAGTGGAGACAAATTTGACCCCAATAACTACCGTGGGATATGCGTCTACAGAAACCTTGGGGAAACAGCAGAGACGTACATCAGTGAAATGTACTAAGAAAATGTAAACATTTTACCAAATTACCGTACAACCTAATTGACCCTAATTGACAAACAAACAAACCAAAACAAAGGCATGATCTTCTCATGCTTTGTTGATTTCAAAAAAGCCTTAGACTCAATTTGGCTCGAGGGTCTGAGGGTCTTCTATACAAATTGATAGAAAGTGGTGTTGGGGGGTGGGGGGGGGGGGGGGACATTCAACATTATAAAATCCATGTACACAAACAACAAGTGCGCGGTTAAAATTTGCAAAAAACACACACATTTCTTTCCACAGGGCCGTGGGGTGAGACAGGGATGTAGCTTGAGCCCCACCCTCTTCATCATATATATCAGAAGCACCCGGACTCACCCTACTAGAATCTGAAGTCAAATGTCTACTGTTTTCTGACGATCTGGTGCTTCTGTCCCCAACCAAGGAGGGCCTACATCAGCACCTAGATCTTCTGCACAGATTCTGTCAGACCTGGGCCCTGACAGAACTGGGCCCTGCCAGAACTGGGCCCTGTCAGACCTGGGCCCTGTCAGACCTGGGCCCTGACAGACCTGGGCCCTGCCAGACCTGGGCCCTGTCAGACCTGGGCCCCTGACAGACCTGGGCCCCTGACAGACCTGGGCCCTGCCAGACCTGGGCCCTTGACAGTACATCTCAGTGAGACCAAAATAATGGGGTTCAAAAAAAGGTCCAGTTGCCAGGGACCACAAATTCAAATTCCATCTAGACACCGTTGCCCTAGAGCACACAAAAAACTATACATACCTCGTCCTAAACATCAGCGCCACAGGTAACTTCCACAAAGCTGTGAACGATCTGAGAGACGAGGCAAGAAGGGCCTTCTACGCCATCAAGAGGAACATAAAACTTGACATCCCAATTAGAATCAGGCTAAAAAATACTTTAATCAGTTATAGAACCCATTGCCTTTTATGGTTGTGAGGTCTGGGGTCCGCTCACCAACCAAGAATTTACAATATGGGACAAACACCAAATTGAGACTCCGCAAGCTGAATTCTGCAAAAATATCCTCTGTGTACAATGTAAAACACCAAATAATGCAGAGCAGAATTAGGCCAATACCCGCTAATTACCAAAATCCAGAAAAGAGCCGTTAAATTCTACAACCACCTAAAAGGAAGTGATTCCCAAACCTTCCATAACAGAGCCCTCACCTACAGAGAGATGAACCTGGAGAAGAGTCCCCTAAGCAAGCTGGTCCTGGGGCTCAGTTCACAAACACAAACACACCCCACAGAGCCCCAGGACAGCAACACAATTAGACCCAACCCAATTAGACCCAACCAATCAGACCCAACCAATTAGACCCAACCAATTAGACCCAACCAAATCATGAGAAAACTAGAAAGACAATTACTTGAAACATTGGAAAGAATTTGTCCCTAAACAGAGAGTACACAGTGGCAGAATACCTGACCACTGTGACTGACCCAAACTTAAGGAAAGCTTTGACTATGTACAGACTCAGTGAGCATAGCCTTGCTATTGAGAAAGGCCGCCGTAGGCAGACCTGGCTCTCAAGAGAAGACAGACTATGTGCCCACAAAATGAGGTAAAAACTGAGCGGCACTTCCTAACCTCCTGCCAAATGTATGACCATATTAGAGACACATATTTCCCTCAGATTACACAGATCCACAAAGAATTAGAAAACAAACCCGATTCTGATGAACTCCCATATCTACTGGGTGAAATACCACCGTGTGACATCACAGCAGCAAGATGTGTGACCTGTTGCCACAAGAAAAGGTCAACCAGTGAAGAACAAACACCATTGTAAATACAACCCATATTTATGTTTTATTTTCCCTTTTGTACTTTAACTATTTGCACATTGTTACAACACTGTAAATAGACATAATATGACATTTGAAATTTCTCTCTTTTTTGAAACTTTTGCAAGTGTAATGTTTACTGTTCATTTTACTTGCTTTGGCAATGTTAACATATTTTTTAAAATATTTAACTAGGCAAGCCAGTTAAAAACAAAATCTTATTTACATGGACTGCCTAGGAACAGTGGGTTAACTGCCTTGTTCAGGGTCAGAACAACAGATTTGCACCTTGTCAGCTCAGGGATTTGATCTTGCAACCTTTCAGTTACTAGCCCAACACTCTAACCACTAGGCTACCTGCCGTCCCTCCACTCTAACCACTAGGCTACCTGCCGTCCCTCCACTCTAACCACTAGGCTACCTGCCGCCCCTCCACTCTAACCACATGGCTACCTGCCGTCCCCCCACTCTAACCACTAGGCTACCCTGCCCCCCTCCACTCTAACCACTAGGCTACCTGCCCCCCCTCCACTCTAACCACTAGGCTACCTGCCGTCCCTCCACTCTAACCACTAGGCTACCTGCCGTCACTCCACTCTAACCACTAGGCTACCTGCCGTCCCTCCACTCTAACCACTAGGCTACCTGCCGCCCCTCCACTCTACCCACTAGGCTACCTGCCGCCCCTCCACTCTAACCACTAGGCTACCTGCCGCCCCTCCACTCTAACCACTAGGCTACCTGCCGCCCCTCCACTCTAACCACTAGGCTACCTGCCGCCCCTCCACTCTAACCACATGGCTACCTGCCGTCCCCCCACTCTAACCACTAGGCTACCTGCAGCCCCTACACTCTAACCACTAGGCTACCTGCCGTCCCTCCACTCTAACCACTAGGCTACCTGCCGCCCCTCCACTCTAACCACTAGGCTACCTGCCGCCCCTCCACTCTAACCACTATGCTTCCTGCCTCCCCCCCACTCTAACCACTAGGCTACCTGCCGCCCTCCACTCTAACCACTAGGCTACCTGCCGCCCCTCCACTCTAACCACTAGGCTACCTGCCGCCCCTCCACTCTAACCACTAGGCTACCTGCCCCCCTCCACTCTAACCACTAGGCTACCTGCCTCCCCTCCACTCTAACCACTAGGCTACCTGCCGCCCCTCCACTCTAACCACTAGGCTACCTGCCTCCCCTCCACTCTAACCACTAGTCTACCTGCCTCCCCTCCACTCTAACCACTAGGCTACCTGCCGCCCCTCCACTCTAACCACTAGGCTAGCTGCCTCCCCTCCACTCTAACCACTAGGCTACCTGCCGTCCCCCACTCTAACCACTAGGCTACCTGCCGTCCCTCCACTCTAACCACTAGTCTACCTGCCGTCCCTCCACTCTAACCACTAGTCTACCTGCCGCCCTCCACTCTAACCACTAGGCTACCTGCCGCCCCTCCACTCTAACCACTAGGCTACCTGCCGTCCCTCCACTCTAAACACTAGTCTACCTGCCGTCCCTCCACTCTAACCACTAGGCTACCTGCCGCCCCTCCACTCTAACCACTAGGCTACCTGCCGTCCCTCCACTCTAACCACTAGTCTACCTGCCGCCCCTCCACTCTAACCACTAGTCTACCTGCCGTCCCTCCACTCTAACCACTAGTCTACCTGCCGTCCCTCCACTCTAACCACTAGGCTACCTGCCGTCCCTCCACTCTAACCACTAGGCTACCTGCCGTCCCTCCACTCTAACCACTAGGCTACCTGCCGTCCCTCCACTCTAACCACTAGGCTACCTGCCTCCCCTCCACTCTAACCACTAGGCTACCTGCCTCCCCTCCACTCTAACCACTAGGCTACCTGCCTCCCCTCCACTCTAACCACTAGGCTACCTGCCGCCCCTCCCCTCCACTCTAACCACTAGGCTACCTGCCTCCCCTCCACTCTAACCACTAGGCTACCTGCCTCCCCTCCACTCTAACCACTAGGCTACCTGCCTCCCCTCCACTCTAACCACTAGGCTACCTGCCGCCCCCCCACTCTAACCACTAGGCTACTTGCCGTCCCTCCACTCTAACCACTAGTCTACCTGCCGTCCCTCCACTCTAACCACTAGTCTACCTGCCGCCCCTCCACTCTAACCACTAGGCTACCTGCCGCCCCTCCACTCTAACCACTAGGCTACTTGCCGTCCCTCCACTCTAAACACTAGTCTACCTGCCGTCCCTCCACTCTAACCACTAGGCTACCTGCCGTCCCTCCACTCTAACCACTAGGCTACCTGCCGTCCCTCCACTCTAACCACTAGTCTACCTGCCGTCCCTCCACTCTAACCACTAGTCTACCTGCCGTCCCTCCACTCTAACCACTAGTCTACCTGCCGTCCCTCCACTCTAACCACTAGTCTACCTGCCGTCCCTCCACTCTAACCACTAGTCTACCTGCCGTCCCTCCACTCTAACCACTAGGCTACCTGCCGTCCCTCCACTCTAACCACTAGTCTACCTGCCGTCCCTCCACTCTAACCACTAGTCTACCTGCCGTCCCTCCACTCTAACCACTAGGCTACCTGCCACTCCTCCACTCTAACCACTAGGCTACCTGCCGTCCCTCCACTCTAACCACTAGTCTACCTGCCGTCCCTCCACTCTAACCACTAGTCTACCTGCCGTCCCTCCACTCTAACCACTAGGCTACCTGCCTCCCCTCCACTCTAACCACTAGGCTACCTGCCTCCCCTCCACTCTAACCACTAGGCTACCTGCCGCCCCTCCACTCTAACCACTAGGCTACCTGCCTCCCCTCCACTCTAACCACTAGGCTACCTGCCTCCCCTCCACTCTAACCACTAGGCTACCTGCCTCCCCTCCACTCTAACCACTAGGCTACCTGCCTCCCCTCCACTCTAACCACTAGTCTACCTGCCGTCCCTCCACTCTAACCACTAGTCTACCTGCCGTCCCTCCACTCTAACCACTAGTCTACCTGCCGTCCCTCCACTCTAACCACTAGGCTACCTGCCTCCCCTCCACTCTAACCACTAGGCTACCTGCCGTCCCTCCACTCTAACCACTAGGCTACCTGCCTCCCCTCCACTCTAACCACTAGGCTACCTGCCGCCCCCCCACTCTAACCACTAGTCTACCTGCCGTCCCTCCACTCTAACCACTAGTCTACCTGCCGTCCCTCCACTCTAACCACTAGGCTACCTGCCGTCCCTCCACTCTAACCACTAGGCTACCTGCCGTCCCTCCACTCTAACCACTAGGCTACCTGCCGTCCCTCCACTCTAACCACTAGTCTACCTGCCGTCCCTCCACTCTAACCACTAGGCTACCTGCCGTCCCTCCACTCTAACCACTAGGCTACCTGCCGTCCCTCCACTCTAACCACTAGGCTACCTGCCTCCCCTCCACTCTAACCACTAGGCTACCTGCCTCCCCTCCACTCTAACCACTAGGCTACCTGCCGCCCCCCCACTCTAACCACTAGTCTACCTGCCGTCCCTCCACTCTAACCACTAGGCTACCTGCCGTCCCTCCACTCTAACCACTAGGCTACCTGCCGTCCCTCCACTCTAACCACTAGTCTACCTGCCGTCCCTCCACTCTAACCACTAGTCTACCTGCCGTCCCTCCACTCTAACCACTAGGCTACCTGCCGTCCCTCCACTCTAACCACTAGGCTACCTGCCGTCCCAGTATATTTCAGTTTAACCACAACATGTGTTGTATTATTTGTTCTGCCTTTTCTGGTGGATGAATCTGAAATTGTATCCAACTTTCTATGGCTTGTTTTAAAATAATTTAAATAACGATATTTTGGAGCTGATTTCGTTTTCAAATAACTGAAAGTGAGAGGTTGTAATCTGAATAAAGGGAGAAAGATCATTCTTGAGCACGAGACATTTTTACTAATCGTCTAGAGAATCAGTTCGGATTTAACTATGACTCAAGCCTTTATTGAAAGGTCTAATGCTTTAATATTAAATAATTTCTGCCCTACGAATTCATATTTATTACATAAATAGGCCCCTTTTTAATTTTTGTCTTGGAATACTTTTTTTTTGTTTTCACATGCCAATAAATTCCTTTGCATTTAATAGAAGTCGCTTCAACAGATTACTGTATCTTTACCCAATGCGCACACTCCGGCTGCAGTTTATCTAGAGATAAATCAGATGATGCCCGAACATTGCGATGGTGTAGGGAGTTGTAGTTTCCAACAGGCCAATGTTCTACATAGTTTAGCTCAGAAAACGTGACCATTTCACTACAATGACCATAATTCATTGCACGGCTACTTTTTTCCCCTGCTAGGTAAGAGACAGAAGAAGAACGCACGATCAAGAGGAGATACATAGAGAGCAGTTTCTTCCAGGTATCTCTACCTGAAAATACACAAGTGATTGATAGTTGGTATTCAACAGTGATAAAAGTATGTCTTGATTTACGTTGAAGAACTACTAGAATAGTGATTTGTTGTTGTTGTCAGACAGCAGCTCTATAGAGATGAGATGATGACTTGGAATGAAAATAATAAATATTTATATTGTTGTTGTCAGACAGCAGCTCTATAGAGATGAGATGATGACTTGGAATGAAAATAATAAATATTTATATTGTTGTTGTCAGACAGCAGCTCTATAGAGATGAGATGATGACTTGGAATGAAAATAATAAATATTTATATTGTTGTTGTCAGACAGCAGCTCTATAGAGATGAGATGATGACTTGGAATGAAAATAATAAATATTTATATTGTTGTTGTCAGACAGCAGCTCTATAGAGATGAGATGATGACTTGGAATGAAAATAATAAATATTTATATTGTTGTTGTCAGACAGCAGCTCTATAGAGATGAGATGATGACTTGGAATGAAAATAATAAATATTTATATTGTTGTTGTCAGACAGCAGCTCTATAGAGATGAGATGATGACTTGGAATGAAAATAATAAAGTTATTAAATAAAACGAATGTAATAAAACGCAGCGACTGAAATATTTTATTAAAGTAAATTGAATAAATGATAGTTAATAAGTGATAATCAGTAATGGACAGTCACTACCATCATGGGACTTTGAATCATTATTTTATTCTGTTGTTTGAGCGTTCAACCCACATGATGCGTAGTGCATTTAATGTTAAAACGAAATGTGATAATTTCTTTTTATAATCGAACCTAAACCGACCTAAAAAAAAGCACTAATTGCTCAATACTACTGCATATAGACTCAAAACAGACTCAAAACAGACTCAAAACAGACTCAAAACAGACTCAAAACAGCCCACTGGGTTGTCTTTCTTCTCCTCCTCTGTCTCTCTCCTCCAACCTTCTCCTCCTCTGTCTCTCTCCTCCAACCTTCTCCTCCTCTGTCTCTCTCCTCCAACCTTCTCCTCCTCTGTCTCTCTCCTCCAACCTTCTCCTTCTCCTCCTCTGTCTCTCTCCTCCAACCTTCTCCTTCTCCTCCTCTGTCTCTCTCCTCCAACCTTCTCCTTCTCCTCTGTCTCTCTCCTCCAACCTTCTCCTCCTCTGTCTCTCTCCTCCAACCTTCTCCTTCTCCTCCTCTGTCTCTCTCCTCCAACCTTCTCCTTCTCCTCCTCTGTCTCTCTCCTCCAACCTTCTCCTTCTCCTCCTCTGTCTCTCTCCTCCAACCTTCTCCTTCTCCTCCTCCATCTCTCTCCTCCAACCTTCTCCTCTGTCTCTCTCCTCCAACCTCCTTCTCCTCCTCTGTCTCTCTCCTCCAACCTCCTTCTCCTCCTCTGTCTCTCTCCTCCAACCTCCTTCTCCTCCTCTGTCTCTCTCCTCCAACCTCCTTCTCCTCCTCTGTCTCTCTCCTCCAACCTCCTTCTCCTCCTCTGTCTCTCTCCTCCAACCTTCTCCTTCTCCTCCATCTCTCTCCTCCAACCTCCTTCTCCTCCTCTGTCTCTCTCCTCCAACCTCCTTCTCCTCCTCTGTCTCTCTCCTCCAACCTTCTCCTTCTCCTCCTCTGTCTCTCTCCTCCAACCTCCTTCTCCTCCTCTGTCTCTCTCCTCCAACCTTCTCCTTCTCCTCTGTCTCTCTCCTCCAACCTCCTTCTCCTCCTCTGTCTCTCTCCTCCAACCTTCTCCTTCTCCTCTGTCTCTCTCCTCCAACCTTCTCCTCTGTCTCTCTCCTCCAACCTTCTCCTTCTCCTCCTCTGTCTCTCTCCTCCAACCTCCTTCTCCTCCTCTGTCTCTTTCCTCCAACCTTCTCCTTCTCCTCCATCTCTCTCCTCCAACCTCCTTCTCCTCCTCCGTCTCTCTCCTCCAACCTCCTTCTCCTCCTCTGTCTCTCTCCTCCAACCTTCTCCTTCTCCTCCTCTGTCTCTCTCCTCCAAACTTCTCCTTCTCCTCCTCCGTCTCTCTCCTCCAACCTTCTCTCCTTCCGACTCTCCCCTCTAAACTTAAAGGTCACCTCACATCATCTGCTTCTGTTTGTCTTTTTAAATCACAACTCTGTGCTGTTAATTAAAGCCTTAAAGATCTTTAAAGAGGGCATCTCTAATTAAAGTGATTCATCTGTTTCCTCTCAGAGTTTCAGGCTGTTTGAAGTTCACACAGCAATTGGTTTCTGATGACAGACTCATGTCTTCCGTTGAACAGGACAGCCTAATATGTTAGGGATTTTGTATTGTGGCAGAATAACAAAGACTAAATTCAATAAATATTGACTTCAATGTTTGGACCAAAGAAGAATGTGCTTTTCTAAAACAGTAGGTCAACAATGCATCTCTAAATCAGATTTCTCTTCTTCTAGTCTTCAATGACTTCCTGTTGTTGTTTTTCTTCTTCTATGATATAATGGCAGTCTTCAACTTCCTGTTCTTTTAAAAGTGAGAAGTTCTTCCACATCAATCAGCCAATCAGAGGTCATTAAACTTTTCATCTTACCCCGTTGTTTCAGGAGGAGGACATTTCTGCACGTCAAGCCAACTGGGGGATGCTTCCCAAATGGAACTCTACTACCGACGTTTGGAACAGAGCTGCTTTGGGCTTTGGTCTAAAGTAGTGCTCTATATAGGGAATAGGGCTCTGGTCTATAGTAGTACCACTATATAGGGAATAGGGCCCTGGTCTATAGTAGTACCACTATATAGGGAATAGGGCTCTGGTCTAAAGTAGTACCACTATATAGGAAATAGGGCTCTGGTCTAAAGTAGTACCACTATATAGGGAATAGGGCTCTGGTCTATAGTAGTACCACTATATAGGGAATAGGGCTCTGGTCTAAAGTAGTACCACTATATAGGGAATAGGGCTCTGGTCTATAGTAGTACCACTATATAGGGAATAGGGCTCTGGTCTATAGCAGTACCACTATATAGGGAATAGGGCTCTGGTCTATAGTAGTACCACTATATAGGGAATAGGGCTCTGGTCTATAGTAGTACCACTATATAGGGAATAGGGCTCTGGTCTGTAGTAGTACCACTATATAGGGAATAGGGCTCTGGTCTATAGTAGTACCACTATATAGGGAATAGGGCTCTGGTCTATAGTAGTACCACTATATAGGGAATAGGGCTCTGGTCTATAGTAGTACCACTATATAGGGAATAGGGCTCTGGTCTATAGTAGTACCACTATATAGGGAACAGGGCTCTGGTCTGTAGTAGTACCAGTATATAGGGAATAGGGCTCTGGTCTATAGTAGTACCACTATATAGGGAATAGGGCTTTGGTCTATAGTAGTACCACTATATAGGGAATAGGGCTCTGGTCTATAGTAGTGCCACTATATAGGGAATAGGACTCTGGTCTACAGTAGTGCACTATATAGGGAATAGGGGCTCTGGTCTACTATATAGGGAATAGGGCTCTGGTCTACAGTAGTGTACTATATAGGGAATAGGGCTCTGGTCTAAAGTAGTGTACTATATAGGGAATAGGGCTCTGGTCTAAAGTAGTGCACTATATAGGGAATAGGGTGCCATAGGGCTCTGGTCTATAGTAGTGCACTATATATGGAATAGGGTGCCATTTGGGACAGAGATGCTTTGGGCTCTGGTCAAAAGTAGTGCGCTATATAGGGAATATGGGCTCTGGAATAAAGTAGTGGACTATATAGGGAATAGGATGCCATTTGGGAGGTTACTACTGGAAACCATCTGTTGAATGTGTGTGACTCACTAGCAGCTCTGAGGGAAAAAGTTCCATCTTCATTATTTATTGTTATGGGGACGGGGGGGGGGAAACATCACAAATCTGTCAAATGATAACTGACATGTATTAGGACCGTTCTCATGTTCTGTGGTTGGTCACGGCGTGTTCGTAGTTCCACATATTTATTAAACGTGAAACGTAATGCAAAACACACTAAATAATTTGAAAACACAAAACAACAAACCGTGACGCAGAGAGGGAAAAACACACTCACCAACAACATGCAGAAAACACCCCTACTAAATATGACCTCCAATTAGAGGCGACGAGGACCAACTGCCTCCAATTGAAGGTCAACCCAATGAACCCCAACCTAGAAATAGACAAACTAGAACTACAACGTAGAAATAGAAAACATAGAACAAAACCCAAGAACACCCCCCCTGTCACGCCCTGGCTACTCTACCATAGAAAATGACAACTTATATTGGTCAGGACGTGACAGTGGAGGTGTAGAGATGGTAGGTGGGGGTCTGTGGTGGTATAGAGATGGTAGGTGGTGGTCTGTGGTGGTGTAGAGATGCAAGGTGGTGGTGTAGAGATGGTAGGTGGTGGTGTAGAGATGATAGGTGGGGGTCTGTGGTGGTGTAGAGATGGTAGGTGGTGGTGTAGAGATGGTAGATGGTGGTGTAGAGATGGAAGGTGGGGGTCTATGGTGGTGTAGAGATGGTAGGTGGTGGTGTAGAGATGGTCGGTGGTGGTCTGTGGTGGTGTAGAGATGGTAGGTGGTGGTGTAGGGATGGTAGGTGGTGGTCTGTGGTGGTGTAGAGATGGTAGGTGGGGGTCTGTGGTGGTGTAGAGATGGTAGGTGGTGGTGTAGAGATGGTAGATGGTGGTGTAGAGATGGTAGATGGTGGTGTAGAGATGGTAGGTGGGGGTCTATGGTGGTGTAGAGATGGTAGATGGTGGTGTAGAGATGGTAGGTGGGGGTCTGTGGTGGTGTAGAGATGGTAGGTGGTGGTGTAGAGATGGTAGGTGGTGGTCTGTGGTGGTATAGAGATGGTAGGTGGTGGTCTGTGGTGGTGTAGAGATGCAAGGTGGTGGTGTAGAGATGGTAGGTGGTGGTGTAGAGATGATAGGTGGGGGTCTGTGGTGGTGTAGAGATGGTAGGTGGTGGTGTAGAGATGGTAGATGGTGGTGTAGAGATGGTAGGTGGGGGTCTATGGTGGTGTAGAGATGGTAGGTGGTGGTGTAGAGATGGTAGGAGAGGGTCTGTGGTGGTGTAGAGATGGTCTGTGGTGGTGTAGAGATGGTAGGTGGGGGTCTGTGGTGGTGCAGAGATGGTAGGTGGTGGTCTGTGGTGGTGTAGAGATGGTAGGTGTTGGTCTGTGGTGGTGTAGAGATGGTAGGTGGTGGTGTAGAGATGGTAGGTGGTGGTCTGTGGTGGTGTAGAGATGGTAGGTGGTGGTCTGTGGTGGTGTAGAGATGGTAGATGGTGGTGTAGAGATGGTAGGTGGGGGTCTGTGGTGGTGTAGAGATGGTAGGTGCTGGTGTAGAGACGGTAGATGGTGGTGTAGAGATGGTAGGTGGGGGTCTATGGTGGTGTAGAGATGGTAGGTGGTGGTGTAGAGATGGTCTGTGGTGGTCTTTGGTGGTGTAGAGAAGGTCTGTGGTGGTGTAGAGATGGTAGGTGGGGGTCTGTGGTGGTGCAGAGATGGTAGGTGGTGGTCTGTGGTGGTGTAGAGATGGTAGGTGGTGGTCTGTGGTGGTGTAGAGATGGTAGGTGGGGGTCTGTGGTGTTGTAGAGATGGTAGGTGGGGGTCTGTGGTGGTGTAGAGATGGAAGGTGGTGGAGTAGAGATGGTAGGTGGTGGTCTGTGGTGGTGTAGAGATTTTAGGTGGTGGTCTGTGGTGGAGTAGAGATGGTAGGTGTTGGTGTAGAGATGGTCTGTGGTGGTGTAGAGATGGTAGGTGGGGGTCTGTGGTGGTGTAGAGATGGTAGGTGGTGGTGTAGAGATGGTAGGTGGTGGTCTGTGGTGGTGTAGAGATGGTAGATGGTGGTGTAGAGATGGTAGGTGGGGGTCTGTGGTGGTGTAGAGATGGTAGGTGGTGGTGTAGAGATGGTAGATGGTGGTGTAGAGATGGTAGGTGGGGGTCTATGGTGGTGTAGAGATGGTAGGTGGTGGTCTGTGGTGGTGTAGAGATGGTAGGTGGTGGTGTAGAGATGGTAGGTGGTGGTCTGTGGTGGTGTAGAGATGGTAGGTGGTGGTCTGTGGTGGTGTAGAGATGGTAGGTGGTGGTCTGTGGTGGTGTAGAGATGGTAGATGGTGGTGTAGAGATGGTAGGTGGGGGTCTGTGGTGGTGTAGAGATGGTAGGTGGTGGTGTAGAGATGGTAGATGGTGGTGTAGAGATGGTAGGTGGGGGTCTATGGTGGTGTAGAGATGGTAGGTGGTGGTGTAGAGATGGTAGGTGAGGGTCTGTGGTGGTGTAGAGATGGTCTGTGGTGGTGTAGAGATGGTAGGTGGGGGTCTGTGGTGGTGCAGAGATGGTAGGTGGTGGTCTGTGGTGGTGTAGAGATGGTAGGTGGTGGTCTGTCGTGGTGTAGATATGGTAGGTGGGGGTCTGTGGTGGTGTAGAGATGGTAGGTGGGGGTCTGTGGTGGTGTAGAGATGGTAGGTGGTGGTCTGTGGTGGTGTAGAGATGGTAGGAAGTGGTGTAGAGATGGTAGGTGGTGGTGTAGAGATGGTAGGTGGGGGTCTGTGGTGGTGTAGAGATGGTAGGTGGTGTTGTAGAGATGGTAGGTGGTGGTCTGTGGTGGTGTAGAGATGGTAGATGGTGGTGTAGAGATGGTAGGTGGGGGTCTGTGGTGGTGTAGAGATGGTAGGTGGTGGTGTAGAGATGGTAGATGGTGGTGTAGAGATGGTAGGTGGGGGTCTATGGTGGTGTAGAGATGGTAGGTGGTGGTGTAGAGATGGTAGGTGGTGGTCTGTGGTGGTGTAGAGATGGTAGGTGGTGGTCTGTAGTGGTGTAGAGATGGTAGATGGTGGTGTAGAGATGGAAGGTGGGGGTCTGTGGTGGTGTAGAGATGGTAGGTGGTGGTGTAGAGATGGTAGATGGTCGTGTAGAGATGGTAGGTGGGGGTCTATGGTGGTGTAGAGATGGTAGGTTGTGGTGTAGAGATGGTAGGTGAGGGTCTGTGGTGGTGTAGAGATGGTCTGTGGTGGTGTAGAGATGGTAGGTGGTGGTTTAGAGATGGTAGGTGGGGGTCTGTGGTGGTGTAGAGATGGTAGGTGGTGGTCTGTGGTGGTGTAGAGATGGTAGGTGGTGGTGTAGATATGGTAGGTGTTGGTGTAGAGATGGTCTGTGGTTGTGTAGAGATGGTAGGTGGGGGTCTGTGGTGGTGTAGAGATGGTAGGTGGTGGTGTAGAGATGGTAGGTGTTGGTCTGTGGTGGTGTAGAGATGGTAGATGGTGGTGTAGAGATGGTAGGTGGGGGTCTGTGGTGGTGTAGAGATGGTAGGTGGTGGTGTAGAGATGGTAGATGGTGGTGTAGAGATGGTAGGTGGGGGTCTATGGTGGTGTAGAGATGGTCTGTGGTGGTGTAGAGATGGTAGGTGGGGGTATGTGGTGGTGTAGAGATGGTAGGTGGTGGTGTAGAGATGGTAGGTGGTGGTGTAGAGATGGTAGGTGGTGGTCTGTGGTGGTGTAGAGATGGTCTGTGGTGGTGTAGAGATGGTAGGTGGGGGTATGTGGTGGTGCAGAGATGGTAGGTGGTGGTCTGTGGTGGTGTAGAGATGGTAGGTGGTGGTCTGTGGTGGTGTATAGATGGTAGGTGGGGGTCTGTGGTGATGTAGAGATGGTAGGTTGGGGTCTGTGGTGGTGTAGAGATGGTAGGTGGGGGTCTGTGGTGGTGTAGAGATGGAAGGTGGTGGAGTAGAGATGGTAGGTGGTGGTCTGTGGTGGTGTAGAGATTTTAGGTGGTGGTCTGTGGTGGTGTAGAGATGGTAGGTGGTGGTGGAGAGATGGTAGGTGGTGGTGTCGAGATTTTAGGTGGTGGTCTGTGGTGGTGTAGAGATGGTAGGTGGGGGTCTGTGGTGGTGTAGAGACGGTCTGTGGTGGTGTAGAGATGGTCAGTGGTGGTGTAGAGATGGTAGGTGGGGGTCTGTGGTGGTGTAGAGATGGTAGGTGGTGGTGTAGAGATGGTAGGTGGGGGTCTGTGGTGGTGTAGAGATGGTAGGTGGTGTCTGTGGTGGTGTAGAGATGGTAGGTGGTGGTGTAGATATGGTAGGTGTTGTTGTAGAGATGGTCTGTGGTGGTGTAGAGATGGTAGGTGGGGGTCTGTGGTGGTGTAGAGATGGTAGGTGGTGGTGTAGAGATGGTAGCTGGTGGTCTGTGGTGGTGTAGAGATGGTAGATGGTGGTGTAGAGATGGTAGGTGGGGGTCTGTGGTGGTGTAGAGATGGTAGGTGGTGGTGTAGAGATGGTAGATGGTGGTGTTGAGATGGTAGGTGGGGGTCTATGGTGGTGTAGAGATGGTAGGTGGTGGTCTGTGGTGGTGTAGAGATGGTAGGTGGTGGTGTAGAGATGGTAGGTGGTGGTCTGTGGTGGTGTAGAGATGGTAGGTGGTGGTCTGTGGTGGTGTAGAGATGGTAGGTGGGGGTCTGTGGTGGTGTAGAGATGGTAGATGGTGGTGTAGAGATGGTAGATGGTGGTGTAGAGATGGTAGGTGGGGGTCTATGGTGGTGTAGAAATTGTAGAGGGTGGTGTAGAGATGGTAGGTGGGGGTCTGTGGTGGTGTAGAGATGGTAGGTGGTGGTGTAGAGATGGTAGGTGGTGGTCTGTGGTGGTGTACAGATGGTAGGTGGTGGTTTAGAGATGGTAGGTGGTGGTCTGTGGTGGTGTAGAGATGGTAGGTGGTGGTCTGTGGTGGTGTAGAGATGGTAGATGGTGGTGTAGAGATGGTAGGTGGGGGTCTGTGGTGGTGTAGAGATGGTAGGTGGTGGTGTAGAGACGGTAGATGGTGGTGTAGAGATGGTAGGTGCGGGTCTATGGTGGTGTAGAGATGGTAGGTGGTGGTGTAGAGATGGTAGGTGGTGGTCTGTGGTGGTGTAGAGATGGTCTGTGGTGGTGTAGAGATGGTAGGTGGGGGTCTGTGGTGGTGCAGAGATGGTAGGTAGTGGTCTGTTGTGGTGTAGAGATGGTAGGTGGGGGTCTGTGGTGGTGTAGAGATGGTAGGTGGGGGTCTGTGGTGGTGTAGAGATGGTAGGTGGGGGTCTGTGGTGGTGTAGAGATGGTAGGTGGTGGTGTAGAGATGGTAGGTGGTGGTCTGTGGTGGTGTAGAGATGGTAGGTGGTGGTCTGTGGTGGTGTAGAGATGGTAGGTGGTGGTCTGTGGTGGTGTAGAGATGGTAGATGGTGGTGTAGAGATGGTAGTTGGGGGTCTGTGGTGGTGTAGAGATGGTAGGTGGTGGTGTAGAGACGGTAGATGGTGGTGTAGAGATGGTAGGTGGGGGTCTATGGTGGTGTAGAGATGGTAGGTGGTGGTGTAGAGATGGTAGGTGGTGGTCTGTGGTGGTGTAGAGATGGTCTGTGGTGGTGTAGAGATGGTAGGTGGGGGTCTGTGGTGGTGCAGAGATGGTAGGTGGTGGTCTGTGGATGTGTAGAGATGGTAGGTGGTGGTCGGTGGTGGTGTAGAGATGGTAGGTGGGGGTCTGTGGTGGTGTAGAGATGGAAGGTGATGGAGTAGAGATGGTAGGTGGTGGTCTGTGGTGGTGTAGAGATTTTAGGTGGTGGTCTGTGGTGGTGTAGAGATGGTAGATGGTGGTGTAGAGATGGTAGGTGGGGGTCTATGGTGGTGTAGAGATTGTAGAGGGTGGTGTAGAGATGGTAGGTGGGGGTCTGTGGTGGTGTAGAGATGGTAGGTGGTGGTGTAGAAATGGTAGGTGGTGGTCTGTGGTGGTGTAGAGATGGTAGGTGGTGGTTTAGAGATGGTAGGTGGTGGTCTGTGGTGGTGTAGAGATGGTAGGTGGGGGTCTGTGGTGGTGCAGAGATGGTAGGTGGTGGTCTGTGGATGTGTCGAGATGGTAGGTGGTGGTCGGTGGTGGTGTAGAGATGGTAGGTGGGGGTCTGTGGTGGTGTAGAGATGGAAGGTGATGGAGTAGAGATGGTAGGTGGTGGTCTGTGGTGGTGTAGAGATTTTAGGTGGTGGTCTGTGGTGGTGTAGAGATGGTAGATGGTGGTGTAGAGATGGTAGGTGGGGGTCTATGGTGGTGTAGAGATTGTAGAGGGTGGTGTAGAGATGGTAGGTGGGGGTCTGTGGTGGTGTAGAGATGGTAGGTGGTGGTGTAGAGATGGTAGGTGGTGGTCTGTGGTGGTGTAGAGATGGTAGGTGGTGGTTTAGAGATGGTAGGTGGTGGTCTGTGGTGGTGTAGAGATGGTAGGTGGTGGTCTGTGGTGGTGTAGAGATGGTAGATGGTGGTGTAAAGATGGTAGGTGGGGGTCTGTGGTGGTGTAGAGATGGTAGGTGGTGGTGTAGAGACGGTAGATGGTGGTGTAGAGATGGTAGGTGGGGGTCTATGGTGGTGTAGAGATGGTAGGTGGTGGTGTAGAGATGGTAGGTGGTGGTCTGTGGTGGTGTAGAGATGGTCTGTGGTGGTGTAGAGATGGTAGGTGGGGGTCTGTGGTGGTGCAGATATGGTAGGTAGTGGTCTGTTGTGGTGTAGAGATGGTAGTTGGTGGTCTGTGGTGGTGTAGATATGGTAGGTGGGGGTCTGTGGTGGTGTAGAGATGGTAGGTGGGGGTCTGTGGTGGTGTAGAGATGGTAGGTGGTGGTGTAGAGATGGTAGGTGGTGGTCTGTGGTGGTGTAGAGATGGTAGGTGGTGGTCTGTGGTGGTGTAGAGTTGGTAGGTGGTGGTCTGTGGTGGTGTAGAGATGGTAGATGGTGGTGTAGAGATGGTAGTTGGGGGTCTGTGGTGGTGTAGAGATGGTAGGTGGTGGTGTAGAGACGGTAGATGGTGGTGTAGAGATGGTAGGTGGGGGTCTATGGTGGTGTAGAGATGGTAGGTGGTGGTGTAGAGATGGTAGGTGGTGGTCTGTGGTGGTGTATAGATGGTGGGTGGGGGTCTGTGGTGGTGCAGATATGGTAGGTAGTGGTCTGTTGTGGTGTAGAGATGGTAGTTGGTGGTCTGTGGTGGTGTAGATATGGTAGGTGGGGGTCTGTGGTGGTGTAGAGATGGTAGGTGGGGGTCTGTGGTGGTGTAGAGATGGTAGGTGGTGGTGTAGAGATGGTAGGTGGTGGTCTGTGGTGGTGTAGAGATGGTAGGTGGTGGTCTGTGGTGGTGTAGAGTTGGTAGGTGGTGGTCTGTGGTGGTGTAGAGATGGTAGGTGGTGGTGTAGAGATGGTCTGTGGTGGTGTAGAGATGGTAGGTGGGGGTCTGTGGTGGTGTAGAGATGGTAGGTGGTGGTCTGTGGTGGTGTAGAGATGGTAGGTGGGGGTCTGTGGTGGTGTAGAGATGGTCTGTGGTGGTCTGTGGTGGTGTAGAGATGGTAGGTAGGGGTCTGTGGTGGTGTAGAGAATGTAGGTGGGGGTATGTGGTGGTGTAGAGATGGTCTTTGTTGGTCTGTGGTGGTGTTGAGATGGTAGGTGGTCGTGTAGAGATGGTAGGTGGTGGTCTGTGGTGGTGAAGGGATGGTAGGTGGGGGTCTGTGGTGGTGTAGAGATGGTAGGTGGTGGTCTGTGGTGGTGTAGAGATGGTAGGTGGGGGGTCTGTGGTGGTGTAGAGATGGTCTGTGGTGTGGTCTGTGGTGGTGTAGAGATGGTAGGTGGGGTCTGTGGTGGTGTAGAGATGGTCTGTGGAGGTCTGTGGTGGTGTAGAGATGGTAGGTGGTGGTGTAGAGATGGTAGGTGGTGGTCTGTGGTGGTGAAGGGATGGTAGGTGGTGGTCTGTGGTGGTGAAGGGATGGTAGGTGGTGGTCTGTGGTGGTGTAGAGATGGTAGGTGGTAGTCTGTGGGGGTGTAGAGATGGTAGGTGGTGGTGTAGAGATGGTAGGTGGTGGTCTGTGGTGGTGTAGAGATGGTAGGTGGTGGTGTAGAGATGGTAGGTGGTGGTCTGTGGTGGGTGTAGAGATGGTAGGTGGTGGTCTGTGGTGGTGTAGAGATGGTAGGTGGTGGTCTGTGGTGGTGTAGAGATGGTAGATGGTGGTGTAGAGATGGTAGTTGGGGGTCTGTGGTGGTGTAGAGATGGTAGGTGGTGGTGTAGAGACGGTAGATGGTGGTGTAGAGATGGTAGGTGGGGGTCTATGGTGGTGTAGAGATGGTAGGTGGTGGTGTAGAGATGGTAGGTGGTGGTCTGTGGTGGTGTAGAGATGGTCTGTGGTGGTGTAGAGATGGTAGGTAGTGGTCTGTGGTGGTGTAGAGTTGGTAGGTGGTGGTCTGTGGTGGTGTAGAGATGGTAGTGGGTGGTGGTGTAGAGATGGTAGGTGGGGGGTCTGTGGTGGTGTAGAGATGGTAGGTGGTGGTGTAGAGACGGTAGGTGGTGGTGTAGAGATGGTAGGTGGTGGTCTGTGGTGGTGTAGAGATGGTAGGGTGGTGGTGTAGAGATGGTAGGTGGTGGTCTGTGGTGGTGTAGAGATGGTCGATGGTGGTGTAGAGATGGTAGGTGAGGGGTCTGTGGTGGTGTAGAGATGGTAGGTGGTGGTCTGTGGTGGTGTAGAGATGGTAGGTGGTGGTCTGTGGTGGTGTAGAGATGGTAGGTGGTGGTGTAGAGATGGTAGGTGGTGGTCTGTGGTGGTGTAGAGATGGTAGGTGGGGGTCTGTGGTGGTGTAGAGATGGTAGAGGTGGTGGTGTAGAGATGGTAGGTGGTGGTCTGTGGTGGTGTAGATATGGTAGGTGGTGGTCTGTGGTGGTGTAGAGATGGTAGGTGGTGGTGTAGAGATGGTAGGTGGTGGTGTAGAGATGGTAGGTGGTTGTCTGTGGTGGTGTAGAGATGGTAGGTGGTGGTGGTAGAGATGGTAGGTGGTGGTCTGTGGTGGTGTAGAGATGGTAGGTGGTGGTGGTCTGTGGTGGTGTAGAGATGGTAGGTGGGGGTCTGTGGTGGTGTAGAGATGGTAGGTGGTGGTCTGTGGTGGTGTAGAGATGGTAGGTGGGGGTCTGTGGTGGTGTAGAGATGGTCTGTGGTGGTCTGTGGTGGTGTAGAGATGGTAGGTAGGGGTCTGTGGTGGTGTAGAGAATGTAGGTGGGGGTCTGTGGTGGTGTAGAGATGGTCTGTGTTGGTCTGTGGTGGTGTTGAGATGGTAGGTGGTCGTGTAGAGATGGTAGGTGATGGTCTGTGGTGGTGAAGGGATGGTAGGTGGGGGTCTGTGGTGGTGTAGAGATGGTAGGGGGTGGTGGTGTAGAGATGGTAGGTGGTGGTCTGTGGTGGTGTAGAGATGGTCTGTGGTGGGTGGTGGTGTAGAGATGGTAGGTGGGGGTCTGTGGTGGTGTAGAGATGGTAGGTGGTGGTGTGTGGTGGTGTAGAGATGGTAGGTGGTGGTCTGTGGTGGTGTAGGGATGGTAGGTGGTGGTCTGTGGTGGTGAAGGGATGGTAGGTGGTGGTCTGTGGTGGTGTAGAGATGGTAGGTGGTGTCTGTGGGGTGTAGAGATGGTAGGTGGTGGTGTAGAGATGGTAGGGGTGGTCTGTGGTGGTGTAGAGATGGTAGGTGGTGGTGTAGAGATGGTAGGTGGTGGTCTGTGGTGGTGAAGAGATGGTAGGTGGTGGTCTGTGGTGGTGTAGAGTTGGTAGGTGGTGGTCTGTGGTGGTGTAGAGATGGTAGGTGGTGAGGGGTCTGTGGTGGTGTAGAGATGGTAGGTGGTGGTTGAGGTGGTGGTGTAGAGATGGTAGGTGGGGGTCTGTGGTGGTGTAGAGATGGTAGGTGGTGGTGTAGAGATGGTAGGTGGTGGTCTGTGGTGGTGTAGAGATGGCTGGTAGGGTAGGTGGTCTGTGGTGGTGTAGAGTTGGTAGGTGGTGGTCTGTGGTGGTGTAGAGATGGTAGATGGTGGTGTAGAGATGGTAGTTGGGGGTCTGTGGTGGTGTAGAGATGGTAGGTGGTGGTGTAGAGACGGTAGATGGTGGTGTAGAGATGGTAGGTGGGGGTCTATGGTGGTGTAGAGATGGTAGGTGGTGGTGTAGAGATGGTAGGTGGTGGTCTGTGGTGGTGTAGAGATGGTCTGTGGTGGTGTAGAGATGGTAGGTGAAGGGTCTGTGGTGGTGCAGAGATGGTAGGTGGTGGTCTGTGGTGGTGTAGAGATGGTAGGTGGTGGTCTGTGGTGGTGTAGAGATGGTAGGTGGGGTCTGTGGTGCTGTAGAGATGTTAGGTGGGGGTCTGTGGTGGTGTAGAGATGGTAGTTGGGGGTCTGTGGTGGTGTAGAGATGGAAGGTGGTGGAGTAGAGATGGTAGGTGGTGGTCTGTGGTGGTGTAGAGATTTTAGGTGGTGGTCTGTGGTGGTGTAGAGATGGTAGGTGGTGGTGTAGAGATGGTAGGTGGTGGTGTAGAGATTTTAGGTGGTGGTCTGTGGTGGTGTAGAGATGGCAGGTGGTGGTGTAGAGATGGTAGGTGGGGGTCTGTGGTGGTGTAGAGATGGTAGGTGGTGGTCTGTGGAGGTGTAGCGATGGTAGGTGGGGGTCTGTGGTGGTGTAGAGATGGTAGGTGGTGGTCTGTGGTGGTGTAGAGATGGTTGGTGGGGGGTCTGTGGTGTTGTAGAGATGGTCTGTGGTTGTCTGTGGTGGTGTAGAGATGGTAGGTAGGGGTCTGTGGTGGTGTAGAGAATGTAGGTGGGGGTCTGTGGTGGTGTAGAGATGGTCTGTGTTGGTCTGTGGTGGTGTTGAGATGGTAGGTGGTCGTGTAGAGATGGTAGGTGATGGTCTGTGGTGGTGAAGGGATGGTAGGTGGGGGTCTGTGGGGGTGTAGAGATGGTAGGTGGTGGTGTAGAGATGGTATGTGTTGGTCTGTGGTGGTGTAGAGATGGTAGGTGGTGGTGTAGAGATGGTAGGTGGGGGTCTGTGGTGGTGTAGAGATGGTAGGTGGTGGTCTGTGGTGGTGTAGAGATGGTAGGTGGGGGTCTGTGGTGGTGTAGAGATGGTCTGTGGTGGTCTGTGGTGGTGTAGAGATGGTAGGTGGGGGTCTGTGGTGGTGTAGAGATGGTATGTGTATGTCTGTGGTGGTGTAGAGATGGTAGGTGGTGGTGTAGAGATGGTAGGTGGTGGTCTGTGGTGGTGAAGGGATGGTAGGTGGTGGTCTGTGGTGGTGAAGGGATGGTAGGTGGTGGTCTGTGGTGGTGTAGAGATGGTAGGTGGAGGTCTGTGGGGGTGTAGAGATGGTAGGTGGTGGTGTAGAGATGGTAGGTGGTGGTCTGTGGTGGTGTAGAGATGGTAGGTGGTGGTGTAGAGATGGTAGGTGGGGGTCTGTGGTGGTGTAGAGATGGTAGGTAGTGGTCTGTGGTGGTGTAGAGTTGGTAGGTGGTGGTCTGTGGTGGTGTAGAGATGGTAGATGGTGGTGTAGAGATGGTAGTTGGGGGTCTGTGGTGGTGTAGAGATGGTAGGTGGTGGTGTAGAGACGGTAGATGGTGGTGTAGAGATGGTAGGTGGGGGTCTATGGTGGTGTAGAGATGGTAGGTGGTGGTGTAGAGATGGTAGGTGGTGGTCTGTGGTGGTGTAGAGATGGTCTGTGGTGGTGTAGAGATGGTAGGTGAAGGGTCTGTGGTGGTGCAGAGATGGTAGGTGGTGGTCTGTGGTGGTGTAGAGATGGTAGGTGGTGGTCTGTGGTGGTGTAGAGATGGTAGGTGGGGTCTGTGGTGCTGTAGAGATGTTAGGTGGGGGTCTGTGGTGGTGTAGAGATGGTAGTTGGGGGTCTGTGGTGGTGTAGAGATGGAAGGTGGTGGAGTAGAGATGGTAGGTGGTGGTCTGTGGTGGTGTAGAGATTTTAGGTGGTGGTCTGTGGTGGTGTAGAGATGGTAGGTGGTGGTGTAGAGATGGTAGGTGGTGGTGTAGAGATTTTAGGTGGTGGTCTGTGGTGGTGTAGAGATGGCAGGTGGTGGTGTAGAGATGGTAGGTGGGGGTCTGTGGTGGTGTAGAGATGGTAGGTGGTGGTCTGTGGAGGTGTAGCGATGGTAGGTGGGGGTCTGTGGTGGTGTAGAGATGGTAGGTGGTGGTCTGTGGTGGTGTAGAGATGGTTGGTGGGGGTCTGTGGTGTTGTAGAGATGGTCTGTGGTTGTCTGTGGTGGTGTAGAGATGGTAGGTAGGGGTCTGTGGTGGTGTAGAGAATGTAGGTGGGGGTCTGTGGTGGTGTAGAGATGGTCTGTGTTGGTCTGTGGTGGTGTTGAGATGGTAGGTGGTCGTGTAGAGATGGTAGGTGATGGTCTGTGGTGGTGAAAGGATGGTAGGTGGTGGTCTGTGGGGGTGTAGAGATGGTAGGTGGTGGTGTAGAGATGGTATGTGTTGGTCTGTGGTGGTGTAGAGATGGTAGGTGGTGGTGTAGAGATGGTAGGTGGGGGTCTGTGGTGGTGTAGAGATGGTAGGTGGTGGTCTGTGGTGGTGTAGAGATGGTAGGTGGGGGTCTGTGGTGGTGTAGAGATGGTCTGTGGTGGTCTGTGGTGGTGTAGAGATGGTAGGTGGGGGTCTGTGGTGGTGTAGAGATGGTCTGTGTATGTCTGTGGTGGTGTAGAGATGGTAGGTGGTGGTGTAGAGATGGTAGGTGGTGGTCTGTGGTGGTGAAGGGATGGTAGGTGGTGGTCTGTGGTGGTGAAGGGATGGTAGGTGGTGGTCTGTGGTGGTGTAGAGATGGTAGGTGGAGGTCTGTGGGGGTGTAGAGATGGTAGGTGGTGGTGTAGAGATGGTAGGTGGTGGTCTGTGGTGGTGTAGAGATGGTAGGTGGTGGTGTAGAGATGGTAGGTGGGGGTCTGTGGTGGTGTAGAGATGGTAGGTAGTGGTCTGTGGTGGTGTAGAGTTGGTAGGTGGTGGTCTGTGGTGGTGTAGAGATGGTAGATGGTGGTGTAGAGATGGTAGTTGGGGGTCTGTGGTGGTGTAGAGATGGTAGGTGGTGGTGTAGAGACGGTAGATGGTGGTGTAGAGATGGTAGGTGGGGGTCTATGGGGGTGTAGAGATGGTAGGTGGTGGTGTAGAGATGGTAGGTGGTGGTCTGTGGTGGTGTAGAGATGGTCTGTGGTGGTGTAGAGATGGTAGGTGAAGTGTCTGTGGTGTTGCAGAGATGGTAGGTGGTGGTCTGTGGTGGTGTAGAGATGGTAGGTGGTGGTCTGTGGTGGTGTAGAGATGGTAGGTGGGGTCTGTGGTGCTGTAGAGATGGTAGGTGGGGGGTCTGTGGTGGTGTAGAGATGGTAGGTGGGGGTCTGTGGTGGTGTAGAGATGGAAGGTGGTGGAGTAGAGATGGTAGGTGGTGGTCTGTGGTGGTGTAGAGATTTTAGGTGGTGGTCTGTGGTGGTGTAGAGATGGTAGGTGGTGGTGTAGAGATGGTAGGTGGTGGTGTAGAGATTTTAGGTGGTGGTCTGTGGTGGTGTAGAGATGGCAGGTGGTGGTGTAGAGATGGTAGGTGGGGGTCTGTGGTGGTGTAGAGATGGTAGGTGGTGGTCTGTGGAGGTGTAGAGATGGTAGGTGGGGGTCTGTGGTGGTGTAGAGATGGTAGGTGGTGGTGTAGAGATGGTAGGTGGTGGTGTAGAGATGGTAGGTGGGGGTCTGTGGTGGTGTAGAGATGGTAGGTGGTGGTCTGTGGTGGTGTAGAGATGGTTGGTGGGGGTCTGTGGTGTTGTAGAGATGGTCTGTGGTTGTCTGTGGTGGTGTAGAGATGGTAGGTAGGGGTCTGTGGTGGTGTAGAGAATGTAGGTGGGGGTCTGTGGTGGTGTAGAGATGGTCTGTGTTGGTCTGTGGTGGTGTTGAGATGGTAGGTGGTCGTGTAGAGATGGTAGGTGATGGTCTGTGGTGGTGTAGAGATGGTAGGTGGGGGTCTGTGGTGGTGTAGAGATTTTAGGTGGTGGTCTGTGGTGGTGTAGAGATGGTAGGTGGTGGTGTAGAGATGGTCTGTGGTGGTGTAGAGATGGTAGGTGGTGGTCTGTGGAGGTGTAGAGATGGTAGGTGGGGGTCTGTGGTGGTGTAGAGATGGTAGGTGGTGGTGTAGAGATGGTAGGTGGTGGTGTAGAGATGGTAGGTGGGGGTCTGTGGTGGTGTAGAGATGGTAGGTGGTGGTCTGTGGTGGTGTAGAGATGGTAGGTGGGGGTCTGTGGTGGTGTAGAGATGGTCTGTGGTTGTCTGTGGTGGTGTAGAGATGGTAGGTAGGGGTCTGTGGTGGTGTAGAGAATGTAGGTGGGGGTCTGTGGTGGTGTAGAGATGGTCTGTGTTGGTCTGTGGTGGTGTTGAGATGGTAGGTGGTCGTGTAGAGATGGTAGGTGGTGGTCTGTGGTGGTGAAGGGATGGTAGGTGGGGGTCTGTGGTGGTGTAGAGATGGTAGGTGGTGGTCTGTGGGGGTGTAGAGATGGTAGGTGGTGGTGTAGAGATGGTAGGTGGTGGTCTGTGGTGGTGTAGAGATGGTCTGTGGTGGTGTAGAGATGGTAGGTGAAGTGTCTGTGGTGTTGCAGAGATGGTAGGTGGTGGTCTGTGGTGGTGTAGAGATGGTAGGTGGTGGTCTGTGGTGGTGTAGAGATGGTAGGTGGGGTCTGTGGTGCTGTAGAGATGGTAGGTGGGGGTCTGTGGTGGTGTAGAGATGGTAGGTGGGGGTCTGTGGTGGTGTAGAGATGGAAGGTGGTGGAGTAGAGATGGTAGGTGGTGGTCTGTGGTGGTGTAGAGATTTTAGGTGGTGGTCTGTGGTGGTGTAGAGATGGTAGGTGGTGGTGTAGAGATGGTAGGTGGTGGTGTAGAGATTTTAGGTGGTGGTCTGTGGTGGTGTAGAGATGGCAGGTGGTGGTGTAGAGATGGTAGGTGGGGGTCTGTGGTGGTGTAGAGATGGTAGGTGGTGGTCTGTGGAGGTGTAGAGATGGTAGGTGGGGGTCTGTGGTGGTGTAGAGATGGTAGGTGGTGGTGTAGAGATGGTAGGTGGTGGTGTAGAGATGGTAGGTGGGGGTCTGTGGTGGTGTAGAGATGGTAGGTGGTGGTCTGTGGTGGTGTAGAGATGGTTGGTGGGGGTCTGTGGTGTTGTAGAGATGGTCTGTGGTTGTCTGTGGTGGTGTAGAGATGGTAGGTAGGGGTCTGTGGTGGTGTAGAGAATGTAGGTGGGGGTCTGTGGTGGTGTAGAGATGGTCTGTGTTGGTCTGTGGTGGTGTTGAGATGGTAGGTGGTCGTGTAGAGATGGTAGGTGATGGTCTGTGGTGGTGAAGGGATGGTAGGTGGGGGTCTGTGGTGGTGTAGAGATGGTAGGTGGGGGTCTGTGGTGGTGTAGAGATTTTAGGTGGTGGTCTGTGGTGGTGTAGAGATGGTAGGTGGTGGTGTAGAGATGGTCTGTGGTGGTGTAGAGATGGTAGGTGGTGGTCTGTGGAGGTGTAGAGATGGTAGGTGGGGGTCTGTGGTGGTGTAGAGATGGTAGGTGGTGGTGTAGAGATGGTAGGTGGTGGTGTAGAGATGGTAGGTGGGGGTCTGTGGTGGTGTAGAGATGGTAGGTGGTGGTCTGTGGTGGTGTAGAGATGGTAGGTGGGGGTCTGTGGTGGTGTAGAGATGGTCTGTGGTTGTCTGTGGTGGTGTAGAGATGGTAGGTAGGGGTCTGTGGTGGTGTAGAGAATGTAGGTGGGGGTCTGTGGTGGTGTAGAGATGGTCTGTGTTGGTCTGTGGTGGTGTTGAGATGGTAGGTGGTCGTGTAGAGATGGTAGGTGGTGGTCTGTGGTGGTGAAGGGATGGTAGGTGGGGGTCTGTGGTGGTGTAGAGATGGTAGGTGGTGGTCTGTGGGGGTGTAGAGATGGTAGGTGGTGGTGTAGAGATGGTATGTGTTGGTCTGTGGTGGTGTAGAGATGGTAGGTGGTGGTGTAGAGATGGTAGGTGGGGGTCTGTGGTGGTGTAGAGATGTTAGGTTGTGGTCTGTGGTGGTGTAGAGATGGTAGGTGGGGGTCTGTGGTGGTGTAGAGATGGTCTGTGGTGGTCTGTGGTGGTGTAGAGATGGTAGGTGGGGGTCTGTGGTGGTGTAGAGATGGTCTGTGTTGGTCTGTGGTGGTGTAGAGATGGTAGGTGGTGGTGTAGAGATGGTAGGTGGTGGTCTGTGGTGGTGAAGGGATGGTAGGTGGTGGTCTGTGGTGGTGAAGGGATGGTAGGTGGTGGTCTGTGGTGGTGTAGAGATGGTAGGTGGTGGTCTGTGGGGGTGTAGAGATGGTAGGTGGTGGTGTAGAGATGGTAGGTGGTGGTCTGTGGTGGTGTAGAGATGGTAGGTGGTGGTGTAGAGATGGTAGGTGGGGGTCTGTGGTGGTGTAGAGATGGTAGGTGGTGGTCTGTGGTGGTGTAGAGATGGTATGTGGGGGTCTGTGGTGGTGTAGAGATGGTCTGTGGTGGTCTGTGGTGGTGTAGAGATGGAAGGTGGGGGTCTGTGGTGGTGTAGAGAATGTAATTGGGGGTCTGTGGTGGTGTAGAGATGGTCTGTGTTGGTCTGTGGTGGTGTAGAGATGGTAGATGGTGGTGTAGAGATGGTAGGTGGTGGTCTGTGGTGGTGTAGAGATGGTAGGTGGTGGTCTGTGGTGGTGTAGAGAATGTAGGTGGGGGTCTGTGGTGGTGTAGAGATGGTAGGTGGTGGTGTAGAGATGGTAGGTGGTGGTCTGTGGTGGTGTAGAGATGGTAGGTGGTGGTCTGTGGTGGTGTAGAGATGGTAGGTGGTGGTCTGTGGTGGTGTAGAGATGGTAGGTGGTGGTCTGTGGTGGTGTAGAGATGGTAGGTGGTGGTCTGTGGTGGTGTAGAGAATGTAGGTGGG
>NC_059467.1:52973679-52991179 GCF_905237065.1 Salmo salar | reverse complement strand
CTTTAGACTAGAAATCACTGGCCACTTTAAAGGAATGGAACACCAGCCACTTCAATAATGTTTATATATCTGGCATCACCCATCTTATATGTATAAACTGTATTCTATACTAACCCATCTCATATGTATAAACTGTACTCTATACTATTCTACGGTATCTTAGTCACTTTAATTGTGTGTAAATATTGCATCACCCATCTCATATGTATAAACTGTACTCTATACTAGTCTACGGTATCTTAGTCACTTTAATTGTGTGTAAATATTGCATCACCCATCTTATATGTATAAACTGTATTCTATACTAGTCTACGGTATCTTAGTTCCGTTCCGTTCTGACATCGCTCGTCCATATGTACACTACCGTTCAAAAGTTTGGGGTCACTTAGAAATGTCCTTGTTTTCCATGAAAAACATACCTGAAATGAGTTGCAAAATGAATAGGAAATATAGTCAAGATGTTAACAAGGTTATAAATAATGATTTTTAATTGAAATAATAATTGTGTCCTTGAAACTTTTGCTTTCGTCAAAGAATCCTCCATTTGCAGCGATTACAGCCTTTGCAGACCCTTTGGCATTATAGTCGTCAATTTGTTGAGGTAATCTGAAGAGATTTCACCCCAATGCTTCCTGAAGCACCTCTCACAAGTTGGAATGGCTTGATGGGCACTTCTTACGTCCCATACGGTCAAGCTGCTCCCACAACAGCTCAAAAGGGTTAAGATCTGTACTGGCCACTCCATTATAGACAGAATACCAGCTGTCTGCTTCTTCCCTAAATAGTTATTGCATAGTTTGGGTCATTGTCCTGTTGCGGGAGGAAATTGGCTCCAATTTAAGCGCCGTCCACAGGGTTTCGCATGGCGTTGCAAAATGGAGTGATAACCTTCCTTCTTCAAGATCCCTTTGACCCTGTACAAATCTCCCGCTTTACCACCACCAAAGCACCCCCAGACCATCACATCGCCTCCACCATGCTTCACAGATGGCATCAAACACTCCTCCGGCATCTTTTCATTTGTTCTGCGTCTCACGAATGTTCTTCTTTGTGATCCGAACACCTCAAACTTAGATTCGTCTGTCCATAACACTTTTTTTTCCCAATCTTCCTCTGTCCAGTGTCTGTATTCATTTGCCCATCTTAATCTTTTTTATTTTTATTGGCCAGTCTGAGATATGGCTTTTTCTTTGCAACTCTGCCTAGAAGGCCGGCATCCCGGAGTCGCCTCTTCACTGTTGACGTTGAGACTGGTGTTTTTCGGGTACTATTTAATGAAGCTGCCAGTTGAGGACTTGTGAGGCGTCTGTTTCTCAAAGTAGACACTCTAATGTACTTGTCCTCTTGCTCAGTTGTGCACCGGGGCCTCCCACTCCTCTTTCTATTCTGGTTAGAGCCAGTTTGCTCTGTTCTGTGAAAGGAGTAGTTACACAGCGTTGTACGAGATCTTCAGTTTCTTGGCAATTTCTTGCATGGAATAGCCTTCATTTCTGAGAACAAGAATAGACTGATGAGTTTCAGAAGAAATGTATTTGTTTCTGGCCATTTCGAGCCTGTAATCAAACCCACAAATGTTGATGCTCCAGATACTCAACTAGTCTAAAGAAGGCCAGTTTTATTGCTTCTTTAATCAGAACAACAGTTTTCAGCTGTGCTAACATAATTGCAAAAGGGTTTTCTAATGATCAATTAGCCTTTTTAAAATGATAAACTTGGATTAGCTAACACAACGTGCCATTGGAACACAGGAGTGATGGTTGCTGATAATGGGCCTCTCTGTACGCCTATGTAGATATTCCATTACAAAATCAGCCGTTTCCAGCTACAATAGTAATTTACAACATTAACAATGTCTACACTTTTAAGGCGTGGGTGTTGGTAGATGAGGAATCAAATGCAGGAGAACAACGATTCGGTGTATTGGCTTTAAAATAGGCTTCCAAACAAAACGACAAAGCAAAGTGCCCCAAACACACGGGACAAAACACAGTTTACGCAAAAATACGCACCACTGAAGAATATGCAGCAAACCGTGTGTAATCACACACAGTATACGATGGGAAAAATAATCCGGCACAAAGAGAGCATGCGGGCCTGCTGGCTAATAAAGCCCGCTAATAGCTCAACTAAAAACAGGTGCGCCTGATAACGAAAGGGGGGGACAAAAAGGGAATCAGTGGCAGCTAGTAGGCCGGTGACGACGAGCGCCACACGAGCAGGAGGGCGGGGCTACCGCCGAGCGCCACACGAGCAGGAGGGCGGGGCTACCGCCGAGCGCCACACGAGCAGGAGGGCGGGGCTACCGCCGAGCGCCACACGAGCAGGAGGGCGGGGCTACCTACGGTAGGAGTCGTGACAACACTGTATTTCTGATCAATTTTGATATTATTATTAATGGAAAATTTATTTAGCTTTTCTTTCAAAAACAAAGGACATTTCTAAGTGACCCCAAACTTTAGACCCTATGTGCTCTGTAGTACACTACTTTAGACCCTATGTGCTCTGTAGTACACTACTTTAGACCCTATGTGCTCTGTAGTACACTACTTTAGACCCTATGTGCTCTGTAGTACACTACTTTAGACCCTATGTGCTCTGTAGTACACTACTTTAGACCCTATGTGCTCTGTAGTACACTACTTTAGACCTGGCCTATGGGCTCTGTAGTGCACTACTTTAGACCCTATGTGCTCTGTAGTACACTACTTTAGACCAGGCCTAAGGGCTCTGTAGTACACTACTTTAGACCCTATGTGCTCTGTAGTGCACTACTTTAGACCAGGCCTATGTGCTCTGTAGTACACTATTTTAGACCAGGCCTAAGGGCTCTGTAGTGCACTACTTTAGACCAGGCCTAAGGGCTCTGTAGTGCACTACTTTAGACCAGGCCTATGTGCTCTGTAGTACACTACTTTAGACCAGGCCTAAGGGCTCTGTAGTGGACTATAGGGAATAGGGAGCCCTTTGGGACTCAGTCAGACCATGACACTGAGATACCGTCTGTCAACACTGGATGACAGGGATGACAGGAAGCAGAGGGTAACGGGGAGGGGGGACAGGGGGAAGCAGAGGGTAGCGGGGAGGGGGGACAGGGGGAAGCAGAGGGTAAAGGGGAGGGGGACAGGGGGAAGCAGAGGGTAAAGGGGAGGGGGACAGGGGGAAGCAGAGGGTAAAGGGGAGGGGGACAGGGGGAAGCAGAGGGTAAAGGGGAGGGGGACAGGGGGAAGCAGAGGGTAAAGGGGAGGGGGACAGGGGAAGCAGAGGGTAAAGGGGAGGGGGACAGGGGAAGCAGAGGGTAAAGGGGAGGGGGGACAGGGGGAAGCAGAGGGTAAAGGGGAGGGGGGACAGGGGGAAGCAGAGGGTAAAGGGGAGGGGGGACAGGGGTTGGTAAAGTGTCTACATTTACGGGCAGTTAGAGGGGAAGTGTGAGTGCTGGAAAATGACGAAGACGGAAGGAGAAGAACGACCACAGCCCCCTCCCAACACACACACACACACACACACACACGCACACACACACACACACACACACACACACACACACACACACACACACACACACACACACACACACACACACATCTGTACTGGTCTGATTACCTCAGACCTTTCTTAGGCAGGGACACACTGTGATCATCCTGTGGTATCTCAGAGACAACAAGGACACACACACACACACACACACACACACACACACACACACACACACACACACACACACACACACACACACACGTCTACCTGCCATGGATGGAACACTGTCAGAAAGCGCTTCAATGTTGAAACGTGGACACAATGTCTCAGATCAGTTACTCAACCTGAACTCAAAAGTACAACTAGAGTATTGAAGTGGACCGGTCCCGCCGTCCACAGACAGAAGGAGAAGGCCCAGTTCTACCTGTCTTACTGGACCCGGTCCCGCCGTCCACAGACAGAAGGAGAAGGCCCAGTTCTACCTGTCTTACTGGACCCGGTCCCGCCGTCCACAGACAGAAGGAGAAGGCCCAGTTCTACCTGTCTTACTGGACCGGTCCCGCCGTCCACAGACAGAAGGAGAAGGCCCAGTTCTTCCTGTCTTACTGGACCCGGCCCCGCCGTCCACAGACAGAAGGAGAAGGCCCAGTTCTACCTGTCTAACTGGACCGGTCCCGCCGTCCACAGACAGAAGGAGAAGGCCCAGTTCTACCTGTCTTACTGGACCCGGCCCCGCCGTCCACAGACAGAAGGAGAAGGCCCAGTTCTACCTGTCTAACTGGACCGGTCCTGCCGTCCACAGACAGAAGGAGAAGGCCCAGTTCTACCTGTCTTACTGGACCCGGCCCTGCCGTCCACAGACAGAAGGAGAAGGCCCAGTTCTACCTGTCTTACTGGAAAGCAGTGATAGTAATAATTACACAACGTCACATGTTTCTAATAAGGGATGTTGTTATGTGGATCTCTGTTACTAGAGGGACTACTGCTGTTGTTGCATCAGAGTCTGACTACACCTCTGGTCTCTCTGACTACACCTCTGGTCTCTGGTCTCTGACTACACCTCTGGTCTCTGACTACACCTCTGGTCTCTCTGACTACACCTCTGGTCTCTCTGACTACACCTCTGGTCTCTCTGACTACACCTCTGGTCTCTGACTATACCTCTGGTCTCTCTGACTACACCTCTGGTCTCTCTGACTACACCTCTGGTCTCTGGTCTCTCTGACTACACCTCTGGTCTCTGGTCTCTCTGACTACACCTCTGGTCTCTGACTACACCTCTGGTCTCTGACTACACCTCTGGTCTCTGACTACACCTCTAACCATAGCCCCTTCCCTTTAGGGTCTCCCAGCTTCACCAACCCCTCTCCTCTAACCATAGCCCCTACCCTTTAGGGTCACCCAGCTTCACCAACCCCTCTCCTCTAACCATAGCCCCTTCCCTTTAGGGTCTCCCAGCTTCACCAACCCCTCTCCTCTAACCATAGCCCCTACCCTTTAGGGTCGCCCAGCTTCACCAACCCCTCTCCTCTAACCATAGCCCCTACCCTTTAGGGTCGCCCAGCTTCACCAACCCCTCTCCTCTAACCATAGCCCCTACCCTTTAGGGTCGCCCAGCTTCACCAACCCCTCTCCTCTAACCATAGCCCCTTCCCTTTAGGGTCTCCCAGCTTCACCAACCCCTCTCCTCTAACCATAGCCCCTACCCTTTAGGGTCTCCCAGCTTCACCAACCCCTCTCCTCTAACCATAGCCCCTTCCCTTTAGGGTCCCCCAGCTTCACCAACCCCTCTCCTCTAACCATAGCCCCTACCCTTTAGGGTCGCCCAGCTTCACCAACCCCTCTCCTCTAACCATAGCCCCTACCCTTTAGGGTCGCCCAGCTTCACCAACCCCTCTCCTCTAACCATAGCCCCTACCCTTTAGGGTCGCCCAGCTTCACCAACCCCTCTCCTCTAACCATAGCCCCTACCCTTTAGGGTCGCCCAGCTTCACCAACCCCTCTCCTCTAACCATAGCCCCTTCCCTTTAGGGTCTCCCAGCTTCACCAACCCCTCTCCTCTAACCATAGCCCCTTCCCTTTAGGGTCTCCCAGCTTCACCAACCCCTCTCCTCTAACCATAGCCCCTTCCCTTTAGGGTCGCCCAGCTTCACCAACCCCTCTCCTCTAACCATAGCCCCTACCCTTTAGGGTCACCCAGCTTCACCAACCCCTCTCCTCTAACCATAGCCCCTACCCTTTAGGGTCGCCCAGCTTCACCAACCCCTCTCCTCTAACCATAGCCCCTTCCCTTTAGGGTCGCCCAGCTTCACCAACCCCTCTCCTCTAACCATAGCCCCTACCCTTTAGGGTCGCCCAGCTTCACCAACCCCTCTCCTCTAACCATGTTCTGGGGGCTGGTAGAGATAATTTTACGCTTTGAGAGAACAGATTGTGATAATTGTTATCCTCCTGTCCCCTGTCCCCTTCCCGTAACCCCACGCCCCTTCTCTCCTGGTAAAACCACTACCTCTCCTCTGTAACTGGTGTCTGAGTGTTGTGGAGGGGGGTGTATTTTGGAATTCAGGGCCTTAACCGCCGATCTGACCACTTCTGCTCTGTGAGCCAGGAGGCAGGCTGTGCCCCCAGCCAGAGGCTGTGCCCCCAGCCAGAGGGCTCCTATCTGGGGGAGACAGCGTGGCACCGACACCACAGCGGCCGGATGTCCACCACACCATCTGATGTCAGCCTTATCATAGGCTCAATCTAAACCCCTAACCACACTGGTATCTCCACCCCTCACGCAGCCCGCAGACACCTCCGTCTTCACCTCACCTCCCCTTTCTCCCTCCCTCCCTGTCTCCTCACCTCCCCTTTCCCTCTCCCTCCCTCTCTCCCTCCCTCCCTCCTCCCTCCCTCCCTCCTCCCTCCCTCCCTCCCTCCCTCCCTCTCTCCCTGTCTCCTCCCTCCCTCCCTCCCTCCCTCCCTCCCTCCTCCTCCCTCCCTCCCTCTCCCTCCCCTCCCTCCCTCCCTCCTCCCTCCCTCCCTCCCTCCCTCCCTCCCTCCTCCCTCCCTCCCTCCCTCCCTCCCTCCCTCCCTCCCTCCCTCCCTCCCTCCCTCCCTCCCTCCTCCTCCTCCCTCCCTCCCTCCCTCCCTCCCTCCCTCCCTCTCTCCCTGTCTCCTCCCTCCCTCCCTCCCTCCCTCCCTCCCTCCCTCCCTCTCTCCTCCTCCTTCCCCTCCCTCCCTCCCTCCCTCCCTCCCCCTCCCTCCCTCCCTCCCTCCTCCCTCCCTCCCTCCCTCCTCACCTCCCCTCTCCCTCCCTCCTTCCCTCCTTCTCTCCCTGTCTCCTCACCTCGCCTTTCCCTCTCCCTCTCTCCCTCTCTCCCTCTCTCCCTGTCTCCTCTCCTCACCTCCCTCCCTCCCTCCCTCCCTCCCTCCCTCCCTCCCTCCCTCCCTCCTCACCTCCCCTCTCCCTCCCTCCCTCCCTCCCTCCCTCCCTCCCTCCTCCCTCCCTCCCTCCCTCCCTCCCTCCCTGCCTCCTCCCCTCCCCATTCCCTCTCTCTCTCTCTCCTCCCTCCCTCCCTCCCTCCCTCCCTCCCTCCCTCCCTCCCTCCCTCCCTCCCTCCCTCCCTCCCTCCCTCCCTCCCTCCCTCCCTCCCTCCCTCCCTCCCTCCTCCCTCCCTCCCTCCCTCTCTCCCTCCCTCCCTCCCTCCCTCCCTCCCTCCCTCCCTCTCTCCCTCTCTCCCTGCATCCTCACCTCCCCTTTCTCTCTCTCTCTCTCTCCTCCCTAGTCCCACCTCCTCCCTGGTCCCAAGCCCTCCCTAGTCCCAACCCCTCCCTAGTCCCACCTCCTCCCACCTCTTTCCTAGTCCCATCCCCTCCCTAGTCCCACCTCCTCCCTAATCCCAACTCCTCCCTAGTCCCACTTCCCCTCTCCTCAGTCACCTCCTCCCTAGTCCCACCTCCTCTCTCCCCAGTCACCTCCTTCCTAGTCTCACCTCCCACCTCTTTCCTAGTCCCAAACCCTCCCTAGTCCCACCTCCTCCCTAGTCCCACACCCTCCCTAGTCCCAACCCCTCCCTAGTCCCACAGCCTCCCTAGTCCCACCTTCCCTCTCCCCAGTTACCTCCTCCCTAGTCCCACCTCCCCTCTCCCCAGTCACCTCCTCCCTAGTCCCACCTTCCCTCTCCCCAGTCACCTCCTCCCTAGTCCCACCTTCCCTCTCCTCAGTCACCTCCTCCCTAATCCCACCTCCTCCCTAGTCCCACCTTCCCTCTCCTCAGTCACCTCCTCCCTAGTCCCATCTCCTCCCTAGTCCCACCTCCCCTCTCCCCAGTCACCTCCTCCCTAGTCCCACCTCCCCTCTCCCCAGTCACCCCCTCCCTAGTCCCACCTTCCCTCTCCCCAGTCACCTCCTCCCTAGTCCCACCTTCCCTCTCCTCAGTCACCTCCTCCCTAATCCCACCTCCTCCCTAGTCCCACCTTCCCTCTCCTCAGTCACCTCCTCCCTAGTCCCATCTCCTCCCTAGTCACACCTCCCCTCTCCCCAGTCACCTCCTCCCTAGTCCCACCTCCCCTCTCCCCAGTCACCTCCTCCCTAGTCCCATCTCCTCCCTAGTCCCACCTCCCCTCTCCCCAGTCACCTCCTCCCTAGTCCCATCTCCCCTCTCCCCAGTCACCTCCTCCCTAGTCCCATCTCCTCCCTAGTCCCACCTCCCCTCTCCCCAGTCACCTCCTCCCTAGTCCCACCTCCTCCCTAGTCCCACCTCCCCTCTCCCCAGTCACCTCCTCCCTAGTCCCACCTCCCACCTCACCTATTTCAGCTACACCCGTTGCTTACAGGTGTATAAAATCTAGCACACAGCCAGGCAATCTCCATAGACAAACATTGGCCTTACTGAAAATCTTTGTCAAATCAAATCAAATGTATTTATATAGCCCTTCTTACATCAACTGACATCTCAAAGTGCTGTACAGAAACCCAGCCTAAAACCCCCAAACAGCAAGCAATGCAGGTGTAGAAGCATGGTGGCTATTAAAAACTCCCTAGAAAGGCCAGAACCTAGGAAGAAACCTAGAGAGGAACCAGGCTATGAGGGGGTGGCTAGGAAAAACTCCCTAGAAAGGCCAAAACCTTAGGAAGAAACCTAGAGAGGAACCAGGCTATGAGGTGGTGGCCAGTCCTCTTCCGGCTGTGCCGGGTGGAGATTATAACAGAACATGGCCTTTCAAGTGACTTTCAATGTGGCAGTTCATCAAATGTCTGCCCTGCTAGAGCTGCCCCAGTCAACTGTAAGTGCTAATATTATGAAGTGGAAATGTCTAGGAGCAACAACGGCTCAGCTGCGAAGTGGTAGGCCACGCAAGCTCACAGAACGGGACCGCCGAGTGCTGAAGCGAATCGTCTGTCCTCAGTTGCAACACTCCACTACCGAGTTCCAAACTACCTCTGGAAGCAACGTCAGCACAATAACTGTTCGTCGAGAGCTTCATGAAATGGGTTTCCATGGCCGAGCAGCCGCACACAAGCCTAAGATCACCATGCGCAATGCCAAGCGTCGGCTGGAGTGGACTCTGGAGCAGTGGAAACGCGTTCTCTGGAGTGTTGAATCACACTTCACTATCTGGCTGTCCGACAAACGAATCTGGGTTTGCCATGAGAATGCTACCTACTCAAATGCATAGTGCCAACTGTAAAGTTTGGTGGAGGAGGAATAATGGTCTGGGGCTGTTTTTCATGGTTCGGGCCCCTTAATTCCAGTGAAGGGAAATCTTAACGCTACAGCATACAATGACATTCTAGACGATTCTATGCTTCCAACTTTGTGGTACCAGTTTGGGGAAGGACCTTTCCTGTTTCAGCATGACAATGCCCCCGTGCACAAAGCGAGGTCCATACAGAAATAGTTTGTCGAGATCGGTGTGTGAAGAACTTGACTGGCCTGCACAGAGCCCCGACCTCAACCCCATCGAACACCTTTGGGATGAATTGGAACGCCGACTGTGAGCCAGGCCTAATCGCCCAACATCTGTGTCCGACCTCACTAACGCTCTTGTGGCTGAATGGAAGCAAGTCCCCTCAGCAATGTTCCAACATCTAGTGGAAAGCCTTCCCAGAAGAGTGGAGGGCTGTTACAGCAGCAATGGCGGGGGACCAACTCCATATTAAGGGAGTGAACATCCCATGGCTGGGTGTGTGGCTGAAGTGCAATAGAGATTGAGTCATCTGTGGATCTGTTGGGGCGGTATGCAAATTGGACTGGGCCCAAGGTGTTCTGGGATGATGGTATTGATGTCTGTCATGACCAGCCTTTCAAAGTACTTCATAATTACAGATGTGAGCGCTTCAGGGGCGATAGTCGTTTAGGCAGGTTACCCTGGGTTCTTAGGAAGATGGACAATGGTGGTCAGCTTGAAAAATGTTGGGATTACAGACTGGGACAAGGAGAGATTGAAAATGTCTGCAAAGACACTTGCCAGCTGGTCTGTACAAGCTCTGATAACGCGCCCTGGTATTCTGTCTGGCCCGGCAGCCTTGCTACATGCTCGGATAATGCACCCTGGAATTCTGTGGTTGTCCTCCTGTCTGTTAATGGAATGTTTGGTCCTGGTTGTCCTGTCTGTTAATGGGATGGTTGGTCCTGGTTGTCCTGTCTGTTAGTGGGATGGTTGGTCCTGGTTGTTGTCCTGTCTGTTAGTGGGATGGTTGGTCCTGGTCGTCCTCCTGTCTGATAATGGGATGGTTGGTCCTGGTTGTCCTCCTGTCTGTTAATGGGATGGCTGGTCCTGGTTGTTGTCCTGTCTTTTAGTGGGATGGTTGGTCCTGGTTGTCCTCCTGTCTGTTAGTGGTAGTCAGTGTATTGGGATGGTTGGTCCTGGTTGTCCTCCTGTCTGATAATGGGATGGCTGGTCCTGGTTGTCCTGTCTGATAATGGGATGGTTGGTCCTGGTTGTCCTCCTGTCTGTTAATGGGATGGTTGGTCCTGGTCGTCCTCCTGTCTGATAATGGGATGGTTGGTCCTGGTTGTCCTCCTGTCTGATAATGGGATGGTTGGTCCTGGTTGTCCTCCTGTCTGTTAGTGGGATGGTTGGTCCTGGTTGTCCTCCTGTCTGTTAGTGGGATGGTTGGTCCTGGTTGTTGTCCTGTCTGTTAATGGGATGGCTGGTCCTGGTTGTCCTCCTGTCTTTAATGGGATGGTTGGTCCTGGTTGTTGTCCTGTCTGTTAATGGGATGGTTGGTCCTGGTTGTCCTCCTGTCTGTTAGTGGGATGGTTGGTCCTGGTTGTCCTCCTGTCTGATAGTGGGATGGTTGGTCCTGGTTGTCTCCTGTCTGTTAATGGGATGGTTGGTCCTGGTTGTTGTCCTGTCTGTTAATGGGATGGCTGGTCCTGGTCGTCCTCCTGTCTGATAATGGGATGGCTGGTCCTGGTTGTCCTGTCTGTTAATGGAATGGTTGGTCCTGGTTGTCCTGTCTGTTAATGGGATGGTTGGTCCTGGTTGTCCTCCTGTCTGTTAATGGGATGGCTGGTCCTGGTTGTCCTGTCTGTTAATGGGATGGTTGGTCCTGGTTGTCCTGTCTGTTAGTGGGATGGTTGGTCCTGGTTGCTCCTGTCTGATAATGGGATGGTTGGTCCTGGTTGTCCTGTCTGTTAATGGGATGGTTGGTCCTGGTTGTCCTCCTGTCTGTTAGTGGAAGTCATAGTTGATCTCTTGATGTCCTGATTCTACAGAGCTACATGTTTTATACTAATTTATCTCATTGATTTATGACTCTGTAAATCAGACCTCTCCCTCTCTCTCTCTCTCTGTTAGTTCCTGAGCCAAAGCGACAGTGGAGGAGTAGTGTGATGGAGACAAACCGTAGACTAGGAGAAGCATTAATAGTTCACGTTTTGTGAGTGCATGTGATCGTGCTCCCGCACACGTGTACTTATGTATGTGCGATATCGTGTGTGTTTGTATGCATGATTGTGTGCATGCGTGTGTTTGTGTGTACTTGTGGGTTCGTGTGAGTCTTACGACAGACAGTTGAAATCAAAAGTGTACCAAAGTTCAAAGATAACTGCATGGAGTGTAATAGAATGTCTAAACAATGATTTCTCTGGGATGCCAAGCCTGAGGGCCCAGTAGGGCCTTGGTAACTGCCTAACCCTGGGATGCCAAGCCTGAGGGACCCAGTAGGGCCTTGGTAACTGCCTAACCCTGGGATGCCAAGCCTGAGGTCCCAGTAGGGCCTTGGTAACTGCCTAACCCTGGGATGCCAAGCCTGAGGGCCCAGTAGGGCCTTGGTAACTGCCTAACCCTGGGATGCCAAGCCTGAGGTCCCAGTAGGGCCTTGGTAACTGCCTAACCCTGGGATGCCAAGCCTGAGGGACCCAGTAGGGCCTTGGTAACGGACTAACCCTGGGATGCCAAGCCTGAGGGACCCAGTAGGGCCTTGGTAACTGCCTAACCCTGGGATGCCAAGCCTGAGGGCCCAGTAGGGCCTTGGTAACTGCCTAACCCTGGGATCCCAAGCCTGAGGGCCCAGTAGGGCCTTGGTAACTGCCTAACCCTGGGATGCCAAGCCTGAGGGCCCAGTAGGGCCTTGGTAACTGCCTAACCCTGGGATCCCAAGCCTGAGGGCCCAGTAGGGCCTTGGTAACTGCCTAACCCTGGGATGCCAAGCCTGAGGGCCCAGTAGGGCCTTGGTAACTGCCTAACCCTGGGATGCCAAGCCTGAGGGACCCAGTAGGGCCTTGGTAACTGCCTAACCCTGGGATGCCAAGCCTGAGGGCCCAGTAGGGCCTTGGTAACTGCCTAACCCTGGGATGCCAAGCCTGAGGTCCCAGTAGGGCCTTGGTAACTGCCTAACCCTGGGATGCCAAGCCTGAGGTCCCAGTAGGGCCTTGGTAACTGCCTAACCCTGGGATGCCAAGCCTGAGGGCCCAGTAGGGCCTTGGTAACTGCCTAACCCTGGGATGCCAAGCCTGAGGGCCCAGTAGGGCCTTGGTAACTGCCTAACCCTGGGATCCCAAGCCTGAGGGCCCAGTAGGGCCTTGGTAACTGCCTAACCCTGGGATGCCAAGCCTGAGGGCCCAGTAGGGCCTTGGTAACTGCCTAACCCTGGGATCCCAAGCCTGAGGGCCCAGTAGGGCCTTGGTAACTGCCTAACCCTGGGATGCCAAGCCTGAGGGCCCAGTAGGGCCTTGGTAACTGCCTAACCCTGGGATGCCAAGCCTGAGGGACCCAGTAGGGCCTTGGTAACTGCCTAACCCTGGGATGCCAAGCCTGAGGGCCCAGTAGGGCCTTGGTAACTGCCTAACCCTGGGATCCCAAGCCTGAGGTCCCAGTAGGGCCTTGGTAACTGCCTAACCCTGGGATGCCAAGCCTGAGGGCCCAGTAGGGCCTTGGTAACTGCCTAACCCTGGGATGCCAAGTCTGAGGGACCCAGTAGGGCCTTGGTAACTACCTAACCCTGGGATGCCAAGCCTGAGGGACCCAGTAGGGCCTTGGTAACTGCCTAACCCTGGGATGCCAAGCCTGAGGGACCCAGTAGGGCCTTGGTAACTGCCTAACCCTGGGATGCCAAGCCTGAGGGACCCAGTAGGGCCTTGGTAACGGACTAACCATGGGATCCCAAGCCTGAGGGACCCAGGAGAGCCTTGGTAACTACCTAACCCTGGGATCCCAAGCCTGAGGGACCCAGTAGGGCCTTGGTAACTGCCTAACCCTGGGATGCCAAGCCTGAGGGACCCAGTAGGGCCTTGGTAACTGCCTAACCCTGGGATGCCAAGCCTGAGGTCCCAGTAGGGCTTTGGTAACTGCCTAACCCTGGGATCCCAAGCCTGAGGGCCCAGTAGGGCCTTGGTAACTGCCTAACCCTGGGATGCCAAGCCTGAGGGCCCAGTAGGGCCTTGGTAACTGCCTAACCCTGGGATCCCAAGCCTGAGGGACCCAGTAGGGCCTTGGTAACTGCCTAACCCTGGGATGCCAAGCCTGAGGTCCCAGTAGGGCCTTGGTAACTGCCTAACCCTGGGATGCCAAGCCTGAGGGACCCAGTAGGGCCTTGGTAACGGACTAACCATGGGATCCCAAGCCTGAGGGACCCAGGAGAGCCTTGGTAACTGCCTAACCCTGGGATGCCAAGCCTGAGGGACCCAGTAGGGCCTTGGTAACTGCCTAACCCTGGGATGCCAAGCCTGAGGGACCCAATAGGGCCTTGGTAACTGCCTAACCCTGGGATGCCAAGCCTGAGGGACCCAGTAGGGCCTTGGTAACGGACTAACCATGGGATCCCAAGCCTGAGGGACCCAGGAGAGCCTTGGTAACTACCGAACCCTGGGATCCCAAGCCTGAGGGACCCAGTAGGGCCTTGGTAACTGCCTAACCCTGGGATGCCAAGCCTGAGGTCCCAATAGGGCCTTGGTAACTGCCTAACCCTGGGATGCCAAGCCTGAGGGACCCAGTAGGGCCTTGGTAACTGCCTAACCCTGGGATGCCAAGCCTGAGGTCCCAGTAGGGCCTTGGTAACTACCTAACCCTGGGATGCCAAGCCTGAGGTCCCAGTAGGGCCTTGGTAACTACCTAACCCTGGGATCCCAAGCCTGAGGGACCCAGTAGGGCCTTGGTAACTGCCTAACCCTGGGATGCCAAGCCTGAGGGACCCAGTAGGGCCTTGGTAACTGCCTAACCCTGGGATGCCAAGCCTGAGGGACCCAATAGGGCCTTGGTAACTGCCTAACCCTGGGATGCCAAGCCTGAGGGCCCAGTAGGGCCTTGGTAACTGCCTAACCGTGGGATGCCAAGCCTGAGGGACCCAATAGGGCCTTGGTAACTGCCTAACCCTGGGATGCCAAGCCTGAGGGTCCCAGTAGGGCCTTGGTAACTGCCTAACCGTGCCCAACACAAACACAGAGGAGACACAGATATTCCCCACAGTGTGATGTTGCTCTCTTTCTAGTCTTTATATGCCAAATTGCATCCTATTCCCTATTTAGTGCAATACTTTTGACCAGGGCCCAGTAAAAAAAAAAAGCCACAAGCGATCATTTACTCTTGACCAATTATCCGGCACATGTGTCCCAAATGGCAACCTATTTCACACAGAGCTCTGGTCATAATTATAGGGTGCTATTTGGGACCAGAGTATGTGAGTGTAGTTGAGTGGTCTGAAACCGCTCTGCAACTCCACGTCCTTTCCAAAAAAAAAAAAAAAATCCGGGTTGAGGGGGGTTGGGGGGGGGGACTCCCGTTCCAAATTTTTCTGCATTTATAACCAACACCCACGTCTACTGTTGTGGCTACCTGGACCTACCGTTTTGGTTTAGAAGTACTGAAATCAAAACTGTATGATTTGAATTAAAAGTATTTTAATAAATATATATATTTTTTTAAAAGGTGATGGTAGAGAACCGCTGATCATTTCAAATAGACTACATGTTGTATTAATAAACAGCATATAAACACTTTCAATTGGTCAGGAGCCAGACTGCTTGCCTAAGAAGGAACGAATATAAGAAATGTAGTCTATATTATTAGCTTATTATTTAAATTATTTCAAGGCTATAGCCTACACAGAAATACATTGTGAAGCACCATGTGAGTGCAACACACTAGGCAGGTAGGGATTCAGCATTGAAAAAAAATAACATTTCATTGTATTAAATCATTATAGTCTATAATTGTGCACCTACAGGCTGGGATTTACTTAGAATGAAATAAGAATTAAATGAAGAACAAAATAAGCCTGATTCAGCTCAGTCTACAGTGCCTTTAAATTTATTTTTTAGAAACACAAGTTTTGGCCAGAGTCTGTGGCTTCTGGCTCATGTGACGGTGCCTGGGGAACAGGCCAGCAGGGGAGAAGATCCTTTCAGCACTTGCAGAGCCACCGGGGATGATAAACCCCCCGTCGGGTCACTCTTGCAGGCCGGGCAGGGATGCTATACACCCGTCGGGTCACTCTTGCAGGCCGGGCAGGGATGCGAAGTTGCTTTCCATTTAATATATAGGTACTGTAGACCTGAAGGTTTTTAGGCAGAATAACCCTGTCAAAATGGAAAGCTCCTTGAAAGAGTTACTATGTCAGGCTTATTGGGCCAAAATCAATGACAGCCTATTGCATAGACAATAGAACGAAAATGTACGATTATTTTAAAGAGATCGGATTTTTTTAAATTTGTAAATCCTTTGCTACAAGGACACTTAGCTAGCTACCCACCTTGTTCCTTTCTGTTATATGTCGGATCCCAGTAAGACTAGATGTCTCCTAACGGCTAACGGAGATCCTAACGGCTAACGTGGATCCTAACGGCTAACGGGGATCCTAACGGCTAACGGGGATCCTAACGGCTAACGGGGATCCTAACGGCTAACGGAGATCCTAACGGCTAACGGGGATGCTAACGGCTAACGGAGATCCTAATAAATTAAATATATCAAAAGGCTTTCAGGATACGTGTCTTTTCAGACTCCACAATGATTCTTAGATGTGGACATTACATCACCACACTCCCTCTCTTGCTCTTGAGTCTTTGTTAGTCACCTTGATTTTAAACTTGTGTTTTTTATCAGTTTCTTTATGAAAATATTTAGCGAACTCCGTGACAGTAGATAAAGTAAGGGGTAGCAGCACACAAGTAGCCTACAAATGTAGGGTGGGCCCTGAGCTTGTGAAGTGAAGTGAGCGGAACCAGAGTGAAATTGGAGTGGGTGAGAAGGCTGACGATCCAGCCTTTGGGAAACTTGCTCCATGCTCCAGTCAAATTGGCCACGCTCCTCACTCCTCTCTCCCCGGTCCTCGCTTCAGCTCCGCTCCTCTCTCCTCGCTCCTCGCTCCTCGCTCCAGCTCCGCTCCTCGCTCCACGCTCCTCTCTCCTCGCTCCTCGCTCCAGCTCCGCTCCTTGCTCCCCGCTCCTCACAACAGCTCCGCTCCTTGCTCACCGCTCCTCTCTCCTCGCTCCTCGCTCCAGCTCTGCTCCTCGCTCACGCTCAAGCTCCTTGCTCCCCGCTCCTCGCAACAGCTCCGCTCCTTGCTCCACGCTCCTCTCTCCTCGCTCCTCGCTCCAGCTCCAGCTCTGGTTGATATGCTACATTATAACTGGGACTGCCTGGCTTACTGCTCTGGTTGATATGCTACATTATCACTGGGACTGCCTGGCTTACTGCTCTGGTTGATATGCTACATTATCACTGGGACTGCCTGGCTTACTGCTCTGGTTGATATGCTACATTATCACTGGGACTGCCTGGCTTACTGCTATGGTTGATATGCTACATTATCACTGGGACTGCCTGGCTTAATGCTCTGGTTGATATGCTACATTATCACTGGGACTGCCTGGCTTACTGCTCTGGTTTATAAGCTACATTATCACTGGGACTGCCTGGCTTACTGCTATGGTTGATATGCTACATTATAACTGGGACTGCCTGGCTTAATGCTCTGGTTGATATGCTACATTATCACTGGGACTGCCTGGTTTACTGCTCTGGTTAATAAGCTACATTATCACTGGGACTGCCTGGCTTACTGCTCTGGTTGATATGCTACATTATAACTGGGACTGCCTGGTTTACTGCTCTGGTTGATATGCTACATTATCACTGGGACTGCCTGGCTTAATGCTCTGGTTGATATGCTACATTATAACTGGGACTGCCTGGTTTACTGCTCTGGTTGATATGCTACATTGTCACTGGGACTGCCTGGCTTAATGCTCTGGTTGATATGCTACATTATCACTGGGACTGCCTGGTTTACTGCTCTGGTTGATATGCTACATTATCACTGGGACTGCCTGGCTTAATGCTCTGGTTGATATGCTACATTATCACTGGGACTGCCTGGCTTACTGCTCTGGTTGATATGCTACATTATCACTGGGACTGCCTGGCTTACTGCTATGGTTGATATGCTACATTATCACTGGGACTGCCTGGCTTAATGCTCTGGTTGATATGCTACATTATCACTGGGACTGCCTGGCTTACTGCTCTGGTTGATATGCTACATTATCACTGGGACTGCCTGGCTTACTGCTATGGTTGATATGCTACATTATCA
>NC_059467.1:52963679-52966179 GCF_905237065.1 Salmo salar | reverse complement strand
GGATCAGATTATTATCAGAGAGGGTCAGATTATTATCAGATTATTACCAGAGAGGACACACAGGTCTAGGGTCAGATTATTATCAGAGAGGATCAGATTATTATCAGAGAGGACACACAGGTCTAGGATCAGATTATTATCATCACAGATCTATGATCAGATTATTATCAGAGACGACACACAGATCTATGATCAGATTATTATCAGAGAGGTCAGATTATTATCAGAGAGGACACACAGATCTATGATCAGATTATTATCAGAGAGGTCACACGTGTTGTAGGTAGAGGGTTGCCCGCCCCCTGTCACACAGATCTGGGATCAGATTTCCCTTCTCACATCCTTAATGGCATCAGTAAAAGGGGTAAAGGTTGTAGTGACCTTGGATCAGTGTCTAGGGGCATCTTCAACCTTGGGATCTGGGAATATGTGGACACTGTAGGAACACTGTATCAACACTGTATCAACATTGTGTGTAATAACACAATATAACTTAGTAGTCATCATTTATCAGTCAACAGTCACCAGTCACCAGTCATCAGAAATCAGTCAGCAGTCATCAGTCATCAGTCATCAGTCATCAGTCAGCAGGTATCAGTCATCAGTCATCAGCCATCAGTCATCAGTCATCAGTAATGTGTGATCAGGTCTCAGCAGCGGTTCCTACTAAACTAGGTGAAGCTGATCTGTGGGTGATGTTGTGATCCGACCGAGTGCGTATCTGATCTGAGAGGTTTGGCATCAACGGAAGCAGCAGAGCGTCTTGTCTGATTCACGTCACGTGTTCTCTTGTTATCAGCGAACAGTGGAAGTTTTCGTTTCATTGTGAATTAGCGTGGTGGGAAATTTAAGGCTATCGTCTGACCATCTGACCTGAAAAAATAGACAAGCAACGATGTCTCTAAGTCTTAATGATAAAAATAAAAGTTGTTTTAAGGGTGGTGTAACGCGGGGTCGTTGAAGGTCGACCGAATAGCGGCGGGTATATTTATCATCGTCTTTTTTATTGAAGGGAAGAAGAAACAACATTAAAAAAAATAAAACAAACGGTGAAAACAATCCCCGACTAAATATGGCCTCCAATTAGAGGCAACGACAACCAGCTGCTTCTAATTGGAGGTCCTACCGAAACCCCAACATAGAAATAGACAAACTAGATAAACTCATAGAAAAAGAAAATGTAGAACATGAACCAAAATACCCCCAAACCATACAAAACAAACACCTCCCCCCTGCCACGCCCTGAACAAACAACAATAACAAATAACCCCCTTTTTACTGTTCAGGACGTGACAGTTGGCGCTTATATTTGCCCTATTTCACATTTGTTCATGTACAAGTGTGTATTAATACGCATGTGTGAATTGTAAAGTGTTTTTGTTAGATCCCAACTCCCCCTGAGGCACCCTGGGAGTGGGGTCACGGCCAGGGTCTATCCCATCTCCTCCTGAGGCATCCTGGGAGTGGGGTCAGGGCCAGGGTCTATCCCATCTCCTCCTGAGGCATCCTGGGAGTGGGGTCAGGGCCAGGGTCTATCCCATCTCCCCCTGAGGCACCCTGGGAGTGGGGTCACGGCCAGGGTCTATCCCATCTCCTCCTGAGGCATCCTGGGAGTGGGGTCACGGCCAGGGTCTATCCCATCTCCTCCTGAGGCATCCTGGGAGTGGGGTCAGGGCCAGGGTCTATCCCATCTCCTCCTGAGGCATCCTGGGAGTGGGGTCAGGGCCAGGGTCTATCCCATCTCCTCCTGAGGCATCCTGGGAGTGGGGTCAGGGCCAGGGTCTATCCCATCTCCTCCTGAGGCATCCTGGGAGTGGGGTCAGGGCCAGGGTCTATCCCATCTCCTCCTGAGGCATCCTGGGAGAGTGGGGTCATGGCCAGGGTCTTTTCCCCTACATCTCTATGGTAGACCGTGGCTGATTTTTTCTCCCCACATCAGCAGAGAATAAAACAAGGTTTGTTAGAGTGATATATGTTCAAAATCCAAAAGGCACTCGCACATCTGAGCAGGTGCCTGGTTACAGTTGAACAAGGTGAAGGAAACCGCACATTGCTCTTGATAGTTTCACTGATCTTTAATAAGCTTTACGTATCGGCCTCACGGCCTTCGTCAGAGCCTTCGTCGGAGCCTTCGACAGAGTCTTCGTCAGAGCCTTCGTCTGAGCCTTCGTCAGAGCCTTCGTCGGAGCCTTTGTCAGAGCTCGTTGGAGCCTTCATCGGAGCCTTCGTCAGAGCCTTCATCAGAGTCTTCGTCAGAGTCTTCGTCGGAGCCTTCGTCGGCGCCTTCGTCAGAGCCTTCATCAGAGTCTTCGTCAGAGTCTTCGTCGGAGCCTTCGTCAGAGTCTTCGTCGGAGCCTTCGTCGGCGCCTTCGTCGGAGTCTTCGTCAGAGCCTTCGTCGGAGCCTTCGTCGGAGCCTTCGTCGGAGCCTTCGTCAGAGCCCGTCAGAGTCTTCGTCAGAGCTCGTCGGAGTCTTCGTCGGAGCCTTTGTCGGAGCCCGTC
>NC_059467.1:52948679-52958679 GCF_905237065.1 Salmo salar | reverse complement strand
TAGTGAACTATATCAGAAGTAGTGCAGTACATCGGCAGTAGAGTGACATTTGGGACGCAGCGCCCAGACTGCAGGGGAGTCTGAGGAAGGGAAGGGAGAAGCAGAGAGCAGAGAGGCAGATGGAGGGAGAGATATGGAGTCAGGTGTGACGCTCGCTGTTACATTCTCGTTATTTAACCTGCGGTGAATTTAAACCCCTGGCTTGGCTTCCTCAGTGATATTACCCACGCACCACTACTGCCTAGTGGGATGGTATCGAAGGCGTCTCTCGACGTCCTCGGGACCTGGACAAAAAAACGTTGAAAATACGGAAGTGTATCTGTTGGGTCGTGACCCGTCTGATTCACCGCAGACTGTAACAGCGAGCGTCACACCTGACTCCATATCTCTCCCTCCATCTGCCTCTCTGCTCTCTGCTTCTCCCTTCCCTTCCTCAGACTCCCCTGCAGTCTGGGCGCTGCGTCCCAAATGTCACTCTACTGCCGATGTACTGCACTACTTCTGATATATATAGTTCACTACCCCCCTCCATAGGGCCTCTGGTTAAAAGTAGTGCACTACATTTGATATATAGTTCACTACCCCCTCCATAGGGCCTCTGGTCAAAAGTAGTGCACTACTTTTGATATATAGTTCACTACTCCCCCATAGGGCCTCTGGTTAAAAGTAGTGCACTACATTTGATATATAGTTCACTACCCCCTCCATAGGGCCTCTGGTCAAAAGTAGTGCACTACTTTTGATATATAGTTCACTACTCCCCCATAGGGCCTCTGGTTAAAAGTAGTGCACTATATAGGGAATAGGTTGGCATTGAGAACAGCCCTGTTTGTCCTCTGTTTCCGTTCAGCTCCAGTCTTTCGTATGAAGGTTGGATAGTGTTGTGGTTGGTCCCCCTCCCCATGCAGTCCTCTCAAACTGTTACTGTAAAAATCTCTGTGAGACTAGGCTCGTAAGGAAACGGGGCAACGACTTGGTGATTATGTAATCTGCGTCTGTACCGAGGGCAGTTACAGTAGTATTACCGTAAATTCACCGCGTAACCTAGCTACGTCACAGGCAGTTACAGTAGTATTACCGTAAATTCACCAGGTAACCTAGCTACGTCATAGGCAACAACAGGGCAGTTACAGTAGTATTACCGTAAATTCACCGCGTAACCTAGCTACGTCACAGGCAACAACAGGCTGCAACACTTGGCAGTTATTTGTTGGGAAAGTGTGTTCCTGGTTTATGATTGCATTTGTGTGTGTGTGTGTGTGTGTGTGTTCATGTGTGTGTGTGTGTGTGTGTGTGTTCATGTGTGGTGTTCATGTGTGTGTGTGTGTGTGTGTGTGTGTGTGTGTGTGTGTGTGTGTTCATGTGTGTGTGTTCATGTGTGTGTGTGTGTGTGTGTGTGTGTGTGTGTGTGTGTGTGTGTGTGTGTGTGTGTGTGTGTGTGTGTGTGTGTGTGTGTGTGTATGCATGTGTGTGTTTGTGTGTGTGTGTGTGTGTGTGTGTGTTGTGTGTGTGTGTGTGTGTGTGTGTGTGTGTGTGTGTGCGTGTGCGTGATGGAGCAGCGGTCTACAGCACCGCCGCGTCAATACAGACACCCTGGTTCGATTCCAGGCGTGATCACAACCCGGACTGTGATTGGGAGTCCCAAAAGGCGGCGCACAATTGGCCCAGCGTCGTCCGGGGATTGGCCGGTGTTAGACCGTCACTGTAAAGAACAATTTGATCTTAACTGGCGTGCCAAGTTTAAATAAAGGTAAAATGTAAAAACCAAAAACTCACCCACCAGTACTGACCCCATGATGGAACCATATTTTACTGTAATAGAACTACCCCCACCAGTACTGACCCCATGATGGGACCATATTTTACTGTAATATAACTACACCCACCAGTACTGACCCCATGATGGAACCATATTTTACTGTAATATAACACCCACCAGTACTAACCCCATGATGGAACCATATTTTACTGTAATATAACTACACCCACCAGTACTAACCCCATGATGGAACCATATTTTACTGTAATATAACTACACCCACCAGTACTGACCCCATGATGGAACCATATTTTACTGTAATATAACTACCCCCACCAGTACTGACCCCATGATGGAACCATATTTTACTGTAATATAACTACCCCCACCAGTACTAACCCCATGATGGAACCATATTTTACTGTAATATAACACCCACCAGTACTGACCCCATGATGGAACCATATTTTACTGTAATATAGATACACCCACCAGTACTAACCCCATGATGGAACCATATTTTACTGTAATATAACTACCCCCACCAGTACTAACCCCATGATGGAACCATATTTTACTGTAATATAGATACACCCACCAGTACTGACCCCATGATGGAACCATATTTTACTGTAATATAGATACACCCACCAGTACTAACCCCATGATGGAACCATATTTTACTGTAATATAACTACCCCCACCAGTACTGACCGCATGATGGAACCATATTTTACTGTAATATAACTACCCCCACCAGTACTAACCCCATGATGGAACCATATTTTACTGTAATATAACTACCCCCACCAGTACTGACCCCATGATGGAACCATATTTTACTGTAATATAGATACACCCACCAGTACTAACCCCATGATGGAACCATATTTTACTGTAATATAACTACCCCCACCAGTACTAACCCCATGATGGAACCATATTTTACTGTAATATAACTACACCCACCAGCACATTCCCCATGATGGAACCATATTTTACTGTAATATAACTACCCCCACCAGTACTAACCCCATGATGGGACCATATTTTACTGTAATATAACCCCCACCAGTACTGACCCCATGATGGAACCATATTTTACTGTATTATAACACCCACCAGTACTAACCCCATGATGGAACCATATTTTACTGTATTATAACTACCCCCACCAGTACTAACCCCATGATGGAACCATATTTTACTGTAATATAACTACCCCCACCAGTACTGACCCCATGATGGAACCATATTTTACTGTAATATAGATACACCCACCAGTACTGACCCCATGATGGAACCATATTTTACTGTAATATAACTACCCCCACCAGTACTAACCCCATGATGGAACCATATTTTACTGTAATATAACACCCACCAGTACTAACCCCATGATGGAACCATATTTTACTGTAATATAACTACACCCACCAGTACAACCCCATGATGGGACCATATTTTACTGTATTATAACACCCACCAGTACTAACCCCATGATGGAACCATATTTTACTGTAATATAACCCCCACCAGTACTGACCCCATGATGTAACCATATTTTACTGTATTATAACACCCACCAGTACTAACCCCATGATGGAACCATATTTTACTGTATTATAACTACCCCCACCAGTACTGACCCCATGATGGAACCATATTTTACTGTAATATAACTACCCCCACCAGTACTGACCCCATGATGGAACCATATTTTACTGTAATATAACACCCACCAGTACTAACCCCATGATGGGACCATATTTTACTGTAATATAACACCCACCAGTACTAACCCCATGATGGAACCATATTTTACTGTAATATAACACCCACCAGTACTAACCCCATGATGGGACCATATTTTACTGTAATATAACTACCCCCCACCAGTACTGACCCCATGATGGAACCATATTTTACTGTAATATAACTACCCCCACCAGTACTAACCCCATGATGGAACCATATTTTACTGTAATATAACTACCCCCACCAGTACTAACCCCATGATGGAACCATATTTTACTGTAATATAACTACCCCCACCAGTACTAACCCCATGATGGGACCATATTTTACTGTAATATAACTACCCCCACCAGTACTAACCCCATGATGGGACCATATTTTACTGTAATATAAATACACCCACCAGTACTAACCCCATGATGGAACCATATTTTACTGTAATATAACACCCCACCAGTACTAACCCCATGATGGGACCATATTTTACTGTAATATAGATACCCCCACCAGTACTGACCCCATGATGGAACCATATTTTACTGTAATATAACTACCCCCACCAGTACTAACCCCATGATGGAACCATATTTTACTGTAGTATAGATACACCCACCAGTACTGACCCCATGATGGAACCATATTTTTCTGTAATATAACTACCCCCACCAGTACTGACCCCGTGATGGGACCATATTTTACTGTAATATAACTACCCCCACCAGTACTAACCCCATGATGGAACCATATTTTACTGTAATATAGATACACCCACCAGTACTGACCCCATGATGGAACCATATTTTACTGTAATATAACTACACCCACCAGTACTAACCCCATGATGGAACCATATTTTACTGTAATATAAATACCCCCACCAGTACTAACCCCATGATGGAACCATATTTTACTGTAATATAGCTACACCCACCAGTACTGACCCCATGATGGAACCATATTTTACTGTAATATAGATACTACCCCACCAGTACTAACCCTGTGATGGGACCATATTTTACTGTAATATAGATACACCCACCAGTACTAACCCCATGATGGAACCATATTTTACTGTAATATAGATACACCCACCAGTACTAACCCCATGATGGGCCATATTTTACTGTAATATAACTACCCCCACCAGTACTAACCCCATGATGGAACCATATTTTACTGTAATATAACTACCCCCACCAGTACTGACCCCATGATGGAACCACATTTTACTGTAATATAACTACCCCCACCAGTACTAACCCCATGATGGGACCATATTTTACTGTAATATAACTACCCCCACCAGTACTGACCCCATGATGGGCCATATTTTACTGTAATATAACTACCCCCACCAGTACTAACCCCATGATGGGAGCATATTTTACTGTAATATAGATACACCCACCAGTACTAACCCCATGATGGAACCATATTTTACTGTAATATAGCTACACCCACCAGTACTAACCCCATGATGGGACCATATTTTACTGTAATATAGATACACCCACCAGTACTAACCCCATGATGGAACCATATTTTACTGTAATATAGATACACCCACCAGTACTAACCCCATGATGGAGCCATATTTTACTGTAATATAACTACACCCACCAGTACTAACCACATGATGGAACCATATTTTACTGTAATATAACTACCCCCACCAGTACTAACCCCATGATGGAACCATATTTTACTGTAATATAACTACCCCCACCAGTACTAACCCCATGATGGGACCATATTTTACTGTAATATAACTACCCCCACCAGTACTGACCCCATGATGGAACCATATTTTACTGTAATATAACTACACCCACCAGTACTAACCCCATGATGGGCCATATTTTACTGTAATATAACTACACCCACCAGTAGTGACCCCATGAGGGGACCATATTTTACTGTAGTATAACTACACCCACCAGTACTAACCCCATGATGGGCCATATTTTACTGTAATATAGATACCCCCACCAGTACTAACCCCATGATGGAACCATATTTTACTGTAATATAACTACCCCCACCAGTACTGACCCCATGATGGAACCATATTTTACTGTAATATAACTACCCCCACCAGTACTAACCCCATGATGGAACCATATTTTACTGTAATATAACTACCCCCACCAGTACTGACCCCATGATGGGACCATATTTTACTGTAATATAACTACACCCACCAGTACTGACCCCATGATGGAACCATATTTTACTGTAATATAACTACCCCCACCAGTACTGACCCCATGATGGAACCATATTTTACTGTAATATAACTACCCCCACCAGTACTGACCCCATGATGGGACCATATTTTACTGTAATATAACTACCCCCACCAGTACTGACCCCATGATGGGACCATATTTTACTGTCATTTCCATTATTTATCATAACAGCTCTGTGGAGGTGATAAATGAAATGTGAACTTATTCTCTATTCCTATGTGTGTTAAAGCCTGGCTAGGTCTAGATTTGCGTCCTCTGTATTTCAGACCAAACCGCTGGACCTTCCTTAGAATAACTCCACGTTACATAAAACCTTATAATGAGAGATGGCATCTCAAGGGTTTTAAACATCAAACTATACCCACTGCTGTGGTGAGAAGCAGCTAACCTGCAAGTATGCAGCCACAGTGCCAAGATAAAGCTACGGTAATCGACAGGGGCAGATCAAATCCCTGGAGGCTGCCTCAGGTTGGGTGCGATCGCTGTCTGGTCCGCCTGGTGCCAGCACTACATCTGGAGTGACACCAGGTCTGTCTACACAGCAGAACACTACATCAGGAATGACATCGGGTCTGTCTACACAGCAGAACACTACATCAGGAGTGACATCGGGTCTGTCTACACAGCAGAACACTACATCAGGAGTGACACCAGGTCTGTCTACACAGCAGAGCACTACATCAGGAGTGACACCAGGTCTGTCTACACAGCAGAAAACTACATCAGGAGTGACACCAGGTCTGTCTACACAGCAGAGCACTACATCTGGAGTGACACCAGGTCTGTCTACACAGCAGAGTACTACATCTGGAGTGACACCAGGTCTGTCTACACAGCAGAGTACTACATCAGGAGTGACACCGGGTCTGTCTACACAGCAGAGTACTACATCAGGAGTGACACCAGGTCTGTCTACACAGCAGAGTACTACATCAGGAGTGACACCGGGTCTGTCTACACAGCAGAGCACTACATCTGGAGTGAAACCAGGTCTGTCTACACAGCAGAACACTACATCAGGAGTGACATCGGGTCTGTCTACACAGCAGAGCACTACATCTGGAGTGAAACCAGGTCTGTCTACACAGCAGAACACTACATCAGGAGTGACATCGGGTCTGTCTACACAGCAGAACACTACATCAGGAGTGACACCAAGTCTGTCTACACAGCAGAACACTACATCAGGAGTGACACCAGGTCTGTCTACACAGCAGAGCACTACATCAGGAGTGACACCAGGTCTGTCTACACAGCAGAGCACTACATCAGGAGTGACACCAGGTCTGTCTACACAGCAGAACACTACATCAGGAGTGACACCAGGTCTGTCTACACAGCAGAACACTACATCAGGAGTGACACCAGGTCTGTCTACACAGCAGAGCACTACATCAGGAGTGACACCAGGTCTGTCTACACAGCAGAACACTACATCAGGAGTGACACCAGGTCTGTCTACACAGCAGAACACTACATCAGGAGTGACACCAGGTCTGTCTACACAGCAGAACACTACATCAGGAGTGACACCAGGTCTGTCTACACAGCAGAGCACTACATCAGGAGTGACATCGGGTATAGTAGAGTGCTAATAGAAATGCATCCCAAATGGCACCATATTCCCTATTTAGTACACTACTTTGGACCAGAGTCCACTGGAGGTTAGCTGCATAGAGCTTTGGTCTAAAGTAGTGCACTAAATAGGGACTAGGGTGCCTTGTTGGAGGCAGACTAAGACTAAGGGCCAGCGTTGCTCTGGGACCAGCGGCAACGTCCCAATCAACTAATGACATCAATTATAACAGATGAGCAGTGAGCCTTTTGACTGACTGAGAAAAGAGGGATGAAAGAGAGGGGGCCTCTCTCCGTCCAAAGTAAAGAGCCTTCCTCTCTCTCTCTGCGCTCTTTGAGCACGGAGGGTAATTACAGTACGGAGCTGTAGCTAGCCATGTAGCTAGCCGTGTAGCTCAAGCTCTGTCCCGTAGCAAGCTGAGGTGGTGGACCAAACACAGGCACGTTCCAAAGGGGTGTAAGTGAGTTCGTATTTTCACTCTCATTCCGGAGCATCAAGATAAACAAGAGCATATTTTTCCCCATGTTCTCTTTTGGAAGTGGTTGTTCCCACGCTAGAATACAATCTTCCTATCCTGCCGTGACACGCTTGTGTTCTGGCACTGCTCTCTCACTCTCTCTTTCTCTCTCTCTCTCTCTCTCTCTCTCTCTCTCTCTCTCTCTCTCTCTCTCTCTCTCTCTCTCTCTCTCTCTCTGTCTCTCTCTCTCTCTCTCTCTCTCTCTCTGTCTCTCTGTCTCTCTCTCTCTCTCTCTCTCTCTCTCTCTCTCTCTCTCTCTCTCTGTCTCTCTCTCTCTCTCTCTCTCTCGCTCTCCTCTCTCCTCTCTCTCTCCTCTCTTGTTCTCTCCATTCCTCTGTTTCACGTTTTGGATCACTCCACTCTGCCAAGAAACACTTTGCTTTCATCTCGTCTGACATAAAAAACAGCAAAGATTTATGTGGTATTGGCGGCCGCTGTTGGATTCATTGTGTTTGGAGGAGCTGTTGGTTCTGATGGACAGAGGGGTGGACGGTCCTCTCAAAGAGCTGTGTGTTTGGACGAGGTTCTGATGGACAGAGGGGTGGACGGTCCTCTCAAAGAGCTGTGTGTTTGGACGAGGTTCTGATGGACAGAGGGGTGGACGGTCCTCTCAAAGAGCTGTGTGTTTGGACGAGGTTCTGATGGACAGAGGGGTGGACGGTCCTCTCAAAGAGCTGTGTGTTTGGACGAGGTTCTGATGGACAGAGGGGTGGACGGTCCTCTCAAAGAGCTGTGTGTTTGGACGAGGTTCTGATGGACAGAGGGGTGGACGGTCCTCTCAAAGAGCTGTGTGTTTGGACGAGGTTCTGATGGACAGAGGGGTGGACGGTCCTCTCAAAGAGCTGTGTGTTTGGACGAGGTTCTGATGGACAGAGGGGTGGACGGTCCTCTCAAAGAGCTGTGTGTTTGGACGAGGTTCTGATGGACAGAGGGGTGGACGGTCCTCTCAAAGAGCTGTGTGTTTGGACGAGGTTCTGATGGACAGAGGGGTGGACGGTCCTCTCAAAGAGCTGTGTGTTTGGACGAGGTTCTGATGGACAGAGGGGTGGACGGTCCTCTCAAAGAGCTGTGTGTTTGGACGAGGTTCTGATGGACAGAGGGGTGGACGGTCCTCTCAAAGAGCTGTGTGTTTGGACGAGGTTCTGATGGACAGAGGGGTGGACGGTCCTCTCAAAGAGCTGTGTGTTTGGACGAGGTTCTGATGGACAGAGGGGTGGACGGTCCTCTCAAAGAGCTGTGTGTTTGGACGAGGTTCTGATGGACAGAGGGGTGGACGGTCCTCTCAAAGAGCTGTGTGTTTGGACGAGGTTCTGATGGACAGAGGGGTGGACGGTCCTCTCAAAGAGCTGTGTGTTTGGACGAGGTTCTGATGGACAGAGGGGTGGACGGTCCTCTCAAAGAGCTGTGTGTTTGGACGAGGTTCTGATGGACAGAGGGGTGGACGGTCCTCTCAAAATTATCAGTTTAATATCATGACTTGGTTCTGATCCGTTCTACTGTTGTCCTGATATCAGTTTAATATCATGACTTGGTTCTCATCCGTTCTGCCGTTCTGTTGTCATTGTCTTTTATCAGCTCATCTGATTTGAACTTCCCATGACGCACTCAGAGTCCCAAATGGCACCATATTCCCTAAATACGCACCCTGGTCAAAAGTAGTGCACTATATAGGGAATAGGGTGCCATAGTGCTCTGGTCTAAACTAGTGCAAAATTGATTAGGGAATAGGGTGCCATATTGCCCTGGTCTAAAGTAGTGCACTATATAGGGAATAGGGCTCTGGTCTAAAGTAGTGCACTATATAGGGAATAGGGCTCTGGTCTATAGTAGTACCACTATATAGGGAATAGGGCTCTGGTCTATAGTAGTACCACTATATAGGGAATAGGGCTCTGGTCTATAGTAGTACCACTATATAGGGAATAGGGCTCTGGTCTATAGTAGTACCACTATATAGGGAATAGGGCTCTGGTCTATAGTAGTACCACTATATAGGGAATAGGGCTCTGGTCTATAGTAGTACCACTATATAGGGAATAGGGCTCTGGTCTATAGTAGTACCACTATATAGGGAATAGGGCTCTGGTCTATAGTAGTACCACTATATAGGGAATAGGGCTCTGGTCTATAGTAGTACCACT
>NC_059467.1:52858679-52941179 GCF_905237065.1 Salmo salar | reverse complement strand
TGCTTTATAGCCTCTACACTGATGGGCATAATGCTTTATAGCCTCTACGCTGACGGACATAATGCTTTATAGCCTCTTCACTGATGGACATACCAGTTGATGCAAATACATTTGACTGGTCATGCTTATCTGTCCATATGTTAATTAGCATCATTCAGAGGAATTAAATTGTCTTATTGATCACATTATTTTCACTATGTATCTTATTGATCACAGTATATTCACTATGTATCTTATTGATCACAGTATATTCACTATGTATCTTATTGATCACAGTATATTCACTATGTATCTTATTGATCACAGTATATTCACTATGTATCTTATTGATCACAGTATACAGATGCAAATCATTTCAGCAGAAAATCTGTCAGACTAAACCGTTTGCGTGTGCAGTGCACTTTTGACAACAGTGTTTTCCGCTGATTTCATTACAGAGTGAACATTCTCGCCTTAGCCTACTGCCTTGTGTACACTGCTGCACTTTATAACGTGAAGAAATTTGAGTTTATCAACATTTTAAGCTAAACGTTCTTATCTGTTGAATTAGACTCATTGCTTTTAAAAAGTTTATTTTATAATTTTTATGCAGCCTAGCTTGTTTGTATGAATTTAGGATCTATCGTCCCACAACAGTCCCAGAGTCTGTTTGGGATCTATCGTCCCACAACAGTCCCAGAGTATGTTTGGGATCTATCGTCCCACAACAGTCCCAGAGTCTGTTTGGGATCTATCGTCCCACAACAGTCCCAGAGTCTGTTTGGGATCTATCGTCCCACAACAGTCCCAGAGTATGTTTGGGATCTATCGTCCCACAACAGTCCCAGAGTCTGTTTGGGATCTATCGTCCCACAACAGTCCCAGAGTCTGTTTGGGATCTATCGTCCCACAACAGTCCCAGAGTCTGTTTGGGATCTATCGTCCCACAACAGTCCCAGAGTCTGTTTGGGATCTATCGTCCCACAACAGTCCCAGAGTCTGTTTGGGATCTATCGTCCCACAACAGTCCCAGAGTCTGTTTGGAATAGGCTATTTTTTGCTCAACAAGCTGACCAATGGAATATGTCAACTTTTCTACTATGGGGTAGTACATTTTACATTTACATTTTAGTCATTTAGCAGACGCTCTTATCCAGAGCGACTTACAGTAGTGAACGCATACATTTCATACAATTTCATACATTTTTTTCTGTGCTGGCCCCCCGTGGGAATTGAACCCACAACCCTGGCGTTGCAAACACCATGCTCTACCAACTGAGCTACAGGGAAGGCCCTAGTATATTAACATAGGCTAGTGATGTTGCTGTTTGTTTACTCATCTTGTTGTCTAGTGATGTTGCTGTTTGTTTACTCATCTTGTTGTCTAGTGATGTTGCTGTTTGTTTACTCATCTTGTTGTCTAGTGATGTTGCTGTTTGTTTACTCATCTTGTTGTCTAGTGATGTTGCTGTTTGTTTACTCATCTTGTTGTCTGAGGAAAAGTAAAGGTGGACAGTTACTGTAACATCTTCAAAGTGAGAATCAGAATTCGGTTCGAAGGAACCGCACATCGCTGCATCCTGGACTTGCATGTGCTGATAATATGAATGACCATTATCTACATGTGATTTGTGTTATTCTGAGCACCGTGGGTAGACTCCCTAATCAGGTTAGGCCCTCAGTGGGTAAGGGTAAAATGCCACATTTTCCAAACATAAACCCTGGTGTATGTACGTATATGCTTTGTCCAACAGGGAGGTTCAAGGTTAGACAGATGTCTTGACGGATTAATGTAGGTATTTTTGTAAAAATAACAGCTGGTGCACGTTATCTAAGGAATTCTCGAGTTATTGCTCGCCTGAGGTAGAGTATCTCATGATAAGCTGTAGACCGCATTATGTACCTCGAGAGTTTTCATCTGTATTTTATCGTAGCTGTTTACATACCACCACAGACTGAGGCTGGCACTAAGACAGCGTTGAATGAGCTGTATTCCACCATAAGCAAACAAGAAAAAACGCTCACCCAGGGACTTTAATGCTGGGAAGCTTAAATCCGTTTTACCAAATTTCTATCAACATGTAAAATGTGCAATCAGAGGAACAAAAACTCTGGACCACCTTTACTCCACACACAGAGACGCATACAAAGCTCTCCCTCGCCCTCCATTTGGCAAATCTGACCATAATTCTATCCTCCTGATTCCTGCTTACAAGCTAAAACTAAAGCGGGAAGCGGAAGTGACTACATAGATTTTTAAAAAAAAGTGGCTTTGACGTCATTGAGGAGTACACCACATCAGTCACTGTGTCACGCCCTGACCTTAGAGAGCCTTTTTTTATTCTCTATTTTGGTTAGGTCAGGGTGTGACTTGGGTGGGCATATCTATGTTTCTATTTCTATGTTGGCCTGGTATGGTTACCAATCAGAGGCAGCTGTTTATCGTTGTCTCTGATTGGGGATCATAATTAGGCAGCCCTTTTTCTCACCTCAAAGTAAAATGTACGCCTATCGCGCTGCACCTTGGTCTCATTCCAACAACGAGCGTGACACACTGTCTTCAACAATAAGGGCATCGACGACGTCATCCCCACAGTGACCGTACGTACATACCCCAACCAGAAGCCATGGATTACAGGCAACATCCGCACATCGAGCTAAAGGCTAGAGCTGCCGCTTTTTTTAGGAGCGGGAAGCTTATGAGAAATCCCACTATGCCCTCCGACGAACCATCAAACAGGCAAAGTGTCAATACAGGACTAAGATGGAATCGTACAAAACCAGTCAGCTTTTGTGGTCTCAGGCTGAGGGTGAATCAGCATACCAACCGTAGTGAATAATACTTCCAGTGAAAATGTAATGCTGCAATATGTGTTTTCTGAGAAAAGGGGAAGTCACAGGCCTGAGGAAGACGCCGTAACCACACACTGTAGTCACGACAACCCAGCACCGAGATCAGCTGGACACAAAGACAACAGGGTTCTTGAGATCAGACGCCTACTGTAAGGACTGAAGGTTACAGCATCAAACTGCTGTCATACACACCACCTGCATGGACACACACACACACACACACACACACACACACACACACACACACACACACACACACACACACACACACATGAACACACACACACACACATGAACACACACACACACACATGAAACACACACACACACACACACACACACACACACACACACACACACACACACACACACACACACACACACACATGAACACACACATGAACACACACACACACACACACACACACACACACACACATTCCTAACGTTATTTCAACCGATCTGTCATGGCAGGCAAGCTTCAACACAACTCAGGGTGCAGGAGGTTTTACCAGCAGAGAAAGACAAACAGATCACTTATGAAGAGAACCATTCTGCCAGGTAAAGACATAGTCTGTGTCCCCAGTCACACGCTGCTTCTTATGTAGTGGTCCCCTGTTCCCTATGTAGTGGTCCCCTGTTCCCTATGTAGTGGTCCCCTGTTCCCTATGTAGTGGTCCCCTTGTTCCCTATGTAGTGGTCCCCCTTGTTCCCTATGTAGTGGTCCCCTGTTCCCTATGTAGTGGTCCCCTGTTCCCAATGTAGTGGTCCCCTTGTTCCCTATGTAGTGGTCCCCTGTTCCCTATGTAGTGGTCCCCTGTTCTCCTACATAGTGGTCCCCTGTTCCCTATGTATTGGTCCCCTGTTCTCCTACATAGTGGTCCCCTGTTCCCTATGTAGTGGTCCCCTGTTCTCCTACATAGTGGTCCCCTGTTCCCTATGTATTGGTCCCCTGTTCTCCTACGTAGTGGTCCCCTGTTCCCTATGTAGTTGTTCCCTATGTAGTGGTCCCCCTGTTCCCTATGTAGTGGTCCCCCTGTTCCCTATGTAGTGGTCCGCCTGTTCCCTATGTAGTGGTCCCCCTGTTCCCTATGTAGTGGTCCCCCTGTTCCATATGTAAGTGGTCCATCGGTTTCCTATGTATTGGTCCCCTGTTCCCTATGTAGTGGTTCCCTATGTAGTGGTCCCGTGTTCCCTTTGTAGTGGTCCCCTGTTCCCTATGTAGTGGTCCCCCTGTTCCCTATGTAGTGGTTCCCTATGTAATGGTCCCTGTTCCCTATGTAGTGGATCCCTATGTAGTGGTCCCCTGTTCCCTATGTAGTGGTCCCCTGTTCCCTATGTAGTGGTTCCATATGTAAGTGGTCCCCTGTTCCCTATGTAGTGGTCCCCCTGTTCCCTATGTAGTGGTCCCCCTGTTCCCTATGTAGTGGTTCCCTATGTAGTGGTCCCCCTGTTCCCTATGTAGTGGTTCCCTTTGTAGTGGTCCCCTGTTCCCTATGTAGTGGTCCCCCTGTTCCCTATGTAGTGGTTCCCTATGTAGTGGTCCCCCTGTTCCCTATGTAGTGGTCCCCCTGTTCCATATGTAGTGGTCCCCCTGTTCCCTATGTAGTGGTCCCCCTGTTCCCTATGTAGTGGTCCCCCTGTTCCCTATGTAGTGGTTCCCTATGTAGTGGTCCCCTGTTCCCTATGTAGTGGATCCATATGTAAGTGGTCCCCTGTTCCCTATGTAGTGGTCCCCTGTTCCCTATGTAGTGGTCCCCTGTTCCCTATGTAGTGGTCCCCTGTTCTCCTACGTACTGGTCCCCTGTTCCCTATGTAATGGTCCATTTGCTCCCTATGTAGTGGTCCCCTGTTCCCTATGTAGTGGTCCCCCTGTTCCCTATGTTGTGGTCCCCCTGTTCCCTATGTAGTGGTCCCCCTGTTCCCTATGTAGTGGTCCCCCTGTTCCCTATGTAGTGGTCCCCCTGTTCCCTATGTAGTGGTCCCCTGTTCCCTATGTAATGGTCCCTGTTCCCTATGTAGTGGTCCCCCTGTTCCCTATGTAGTGGTCCCCTGTTCCCTATGTAATGGTCCCTGTTCCCTATGTAATGGTCCCCCTGTTCCCTATGTAGTGGTTCCCTATGTAGTGGTCCCTGTTCCCTATGTAGTGGTCCCCTGTTCCCTATGTAATGGTCCCTGTTCCCTATGTAGTGGTCCCCCTGTTCCCTATGTAGTGGTTCCCTATGTAGTGGTCCCTGTTCCCTATGTAGTGGTCCCCTGTTCCCTATGTAGTGGTTCCCTATGTAGTGGTCCCCTGTTCCCTATGTAGTGGTCCCCTGTTCCCTATGTAGTGGTCCCCTGTTCCCTATGTAGTGGTCCCCCTGTTCCCTATGCAGTGGTCCCCTTGTTCCCTATGCAGTGGTCCCCTGTTCCCTATGTAGTGGTTCCCTATGTAATGGTCCCTGTTCCCTATGTAGTGGATCCCTATGTAGTGGTCCCCTGTTCCCTATGTAGTGGTCCCCTGTTCCCTATGTAGTGGTTCCATATGTAAGTGGTCCCCTGTTCCCTATGTAGTGGTCCCCCTGTTCCCTATGTAATGGTCCCCCTGTTCCCTATGTAGTGGTCCCCTGTTCCCTATGTAGTGGTCCCCTGTTCCCTATGTAGTGGTCCCCTGTTCCCTATGTAGTGGTCCCCCTGTTCCCTATGTAGTGGTCCCCCTGTTCCCTATGTAGTGGTCCCCTGTTCCCTATGTAATGGTCCCTGTTCCCTATGTAGTGGTCCCCCTGTTCCCTATGTAGTGGTCCCCTGTTCCCTATGTACTGGTCCCTGTTCCCTATGTAATGGTCCCCCTGTTCCCTATGTAGTGGTTCCCTATGTAGTGGTCCCTGTTCCCTATGTAGTGGTCCCCTGTTCCCTATGTAATGGTCCCTGTTCCCTATGTAGTGGTCCCCCTGTTCCCTATGTAGTGGTTCCCTATGTAGTGGTCCCTGTTCCCTATGTAGTGGTCCCCTGTTCCCTATGTAGTGGTTCCCTATGTAGTGGTCCCCTGTTCCCTATGTAGTGGTCCCCTGTTCCCTATGTAGTGGTCCCCTGTTCCCTATGTAGTGGTCCCCCTGTTCCCTATGCAGTGGTCCCCTTGTTCCCTATGCAGTGGTCCCCTGTTCCCTATGTAGTGGTTCCCTATGTAATGGTCCCTGTTCCTATGTAGTGGATCCCTATGTAGTGGTCCCCTGTTCCCTATGTAGTGGTCCCCTGTTCCCTATGTAGTGGTTCCATATGTAAGTGGTCCCCTGTTCCCTATGTAGTGGTCCCCCTGTTCCCTATGTAATGGTCCCCCTGTTCCCTATGTAGTGGTCCCCTGTTCCCTATGTAATGGTCCCCCTGTTCCCTATGTAGTGGTCCCCTGTTCCCTATGTAGTGGTCCCCCTGTTCCCTATGTAGTGGTCCCCCTGTTCCCTATGTAATGGTCCCCCTGTTCCCTATGTAGTGGTCCCCTGTTCCCTATGTAGTGGTCCCCCTGTTCCCTATGTAGTGGTCCCCCTGTTCCCTATGTAGTGGTCCCCCTGTTCCCTATGTAGTGGTCCCCTTGTTCCCTATGCAGTGGTCCCCTGTTCCCTATGTAGTGGTTCCCTATGTAATGGTCCCTGTTCCCTATGTAGTGGATCCCTATGTAGTGGTCCCCTGTTCCCTATGTAGTGGTCCCCTGTTCCCTATGTAGTGGTTCCATATGTAAGTGGTCCCCTGTTCCCTATGTAGTGGTCCCCCTGTTCCCTATGTAATGGTCCCCCTGTTCCCTATGTAGTGGTCCCCTGTTCCCTATGTAGTGGTCCCCTGTTCCCTATGTAGTGGTCCCCTGTTCCCTATGTAGTGGTCCCCCTGTTCCCTATGTAGTGGTCCCCCTGTTCCCTATGTAGTGGTCCCCTGTTCCCTATGTAATGGTCCCTGTTCCCTACGTAGTGGTCCCCTGTTCCCTATGTAATAGTCCACTTGCTCCCTATGTAATGGTCCCTGTTCCCTATGTAGTGGTCCCCCTGTTCCCTATGTAGTGGTTCCCTATGTAGTGGTCCCTGTTCCCTATGTAGTGGTCCCCTGTTCCCTATGTAATGGTCCCTGTTCCCTATGTAGTGGTCCCCCTGTTCCCTATGTAGTGGTTCCCTATGTAGTGGTCCCTGTTCCCTATGTAGTGGTCCCCTGTTCCCTATGTAGTGGTTCCCTATGTAGTGGTCCCCTGTTCCCTATGTAGTGGTCCCCTGTTCCCTATGTAGTGGTCCCCTGTTCCCTATGTAGTGGTCCCCCTGTTCCCTATGCAGTGGTCCCCTTGTTCCCTATGCAGTGGTCCCCTGTTCCCTATGTAGTGGTTCCCTATGTAATGGTCCCTGTTCCCTATGTAGTGGATCCCTATGTAGTGGTCCCCTGTTCCCTATGTAGTGGTCCCCTGTTCCCTATGTAGTGGTTCCATATGTAAGTGGTCCCCTGTTCCCTATGTAGTGGTCCCCCTGTTCCCTATGTAATGGTCCCCCTGTTCCCTATGTAGTGGTCCCCTGTTCCCTATGTAGTGGTCCCCCTGTTCCCTATGTAGTGGTCCCCCTGTTCCCTATGTAGTGGTCCCCCTGTTCCCTATGTAGTGGTCCCCCTGTTCCCTATGTAGTGGTCCCTTGTTCCTTAAAAGCTGACATGGTTTTATCTGTGTGTCTGTCAGACAGCAGCGCTGTAGAGCACCAAGGTTCAGGTGTGTCAACAAACAGGCTGGTTAGACTGGATCCTCAGACAGGTAGTCTAGACTCTACAGACGGAGGTATTGATGCTCATCAGACAGACAGCTAAAGATAACTCTGGTTACTCACCCCGTGTTTCAGTCTACAGATAACTCTGGTTACTCACCCCGTGTTTCAGTCTACAGATAACTCTGGTTACTCACCCCGTGTTTCAGTCTACAGATAACTCTGGTTACTCGCCCCGTTATTATGGATCCCCATTAGTTCTTGCCAAGGCAGCAGCTACTCTTCCTGGGGTTTATTATGGATCCCCATTAGTTCCTGCCAAGGCAGCAGCTACTCTTCCTGGGGTTTATTATGGATCCCCATTAGTTCCTGCCAAGGCAGCAGCTACTCTTCCTGGGGTTTATTAAGGATCCCCATTAGTTCCTGCCAAGGCAGCAGCTACTCTTCCTGGGGTTTATTATGGATCCCCATTAGTTCCTGCCAAGGCAGCAGCTACTCTTCCTGGGGTTTATTAAGGATCCCCATTAGTTCCTGCCAAGGCAGCAGCTACTCTTCCTGGGGTTTATTAAGGATCCCCATTAGTTCCTGCCAAGGCAGCAGCTACTCTTCCTGGGGTTTATTATGGATCCCCATTAGTTCCTGCCAAGGCAGCAGCTACTCTTCCTGGGGTTTATTAAGGATCCCCATTAGTTCCTGCCAAGGCAGCAGCTACTCTTCCTGGGGTTTATTATGGATCCCCATTAGTTCCTGCCAAGGCAGCAGCTACTCTTCCTGGGGTCCAGAAATATTAAGGCAGTTTTTAAAATGTTTAAAACATTACAATACATTCATTACAGATTTCACAACACACCAAGCCCCCTAATCCACTACCACACATCTACAACACAAAATCCATGTGTACGTGTGTGTATAGTGTGTATGTTATCGTGTGTGTGTGTGTGTGTGTGTGTGTGTGTGTGTGTGTGTGTGTGTGTGTGTGTGTGTGTGTGTGTGTGTGTGTGTGTGTGTGTGTGTGTGTGTGTGTGTGTGTGTGTCTCTGTCTCTGTGTCTCTGTGTCTCTGTCTGTCTGTCTGTCTGTCTGTCTGTCTGTCTGTCTGTCGGTCTGTCGGTGTGTCGGTGTGTCGGTGTGTCGGTCTGTCTGTCTGTGTCAAAAACCTCAAAAGTGGTTTTGTTGTGGACTTAAAACATCCAAATTGTGGTTTTTCAACAACAACAAAAAAACAATAACAAAAAGGATTTTGACAAAAAAAAACAATAATCTGAAACCTGAAAAAACAATAATCTGAAACCTGAAAAAACAATAATCTGAAACCTGAAAAAACAATAATCTGAAACCTGAAACAAACAATAATCTGAAACCTGAAAAAACAATAATCTGAAACCTGAAACAAACAATAATCTGAAACCTGAAAAAATCAATAATCTGAAACCTGAAACAAACAATAATCTGAAACCTGAAACCTGAAAAAAACAATAATCTGAAACCTGAAAAAACAATAATCTGAAACCTGAAAAAACAATAATCTGAAACCTGAAAAAACAATAATCTGAAATCTGAAAAAACAATAATCTGAAACCTGAAATAACAATAATCTGAAACCTGAAAAAACAATAATCTGAAACCTGAAAAAACAATAATCTGAAACCTGAAAAAACAATAATCTGAAATCTGAAAAAACAATAATCTGAAACCTGAAAAAACAATAATCTGAAACCTGAAAAAACAATAATCTGAAACCTGAAAAAACAATAATCTGAAACCTGAAAAAACAATAATCTGAAACCTGAAAAAACAATAATCTGAAACCTGAAAAAACAAAACAGAGAAAAAGGAATTTGGCTAAAAATAAAATGTTATAGGGCCCTAATTATGTAGAAACCTAATATTACACAAATTACTTTGTAATTTCAATGACAGGTATTCAAATCAACGTCTCAGTTTTTATAATGAACTTAAGTCTTTACAGGGTTATATATATATATATATATATATATATATATATATATATATATATATATATATATATATATATATATATATATATATGTAAAGACTCTAGTATATCCTGTTAGGGCTAGGGGGCAGTATTGACACGACCGGATAAAAAACGTACCCGATTTAATCTGGTTACTACTCCTGCCCAGTAACTAGAATATGCATATAATTATTGGCTTTGGATAGAAAACACGCTAAAGTTTCTAAAACTGTTTGAAAGGTGTCTGTGAGTATAACAGAACTCATATGGCAGGCCAAAACCTGAGAAGATTCCTTACAGGAAGTGCCCTCTCTGACAAGTTCTTGTTCTTCTTGGCTCTGTTTATTAAAAACTGAGGATCTTTGCTGTAACGTGACACTTCCTACGGCTCCCATAGGCTCTCAGAGCCCGGGAAAAAGCTGAATGATATCGAGGCAGCCCCTGCCTGAAAAACATTAGCGCGTTTGGATAGTGGCCGGTCAGAGTACTATGAGACTGAGGCGCGTGCACGAGGGGATCCCATGCTTTTATTTTCTCTCTCTTTGAACGTAAACACGCTTTCCCGGTCGGAATATTATCGCTTTTTTACGAGAAAAATGGCATAAAAATTGATTTTAAACAGCGGTTGACATGCTTCGAAGTACGGTAATGGAATATTTAGAATTTTTTTGTCACGAAATGCGTCGTGCGCGTGACCCTTATTTACACTTCGGATAGTGTCTTGAACGCACGAACAAAACGCCGCTATTTGGATATAACTATGGATTATTTGGGACCAAACCAACATTTGTTATTGAAGTAGAAGTCCTGGGAGTGCATTCTGACAAAGAACAGCAAAGGTAATAACATTTTTCTTATAGTAAATCTGATTTTGGTGAGGGCTAAACTTGGTGGGTGTCTAAATAGCTAGCCCTGTGATGCCGGGCTATCTACTCAGAATATTGCAAAATGTGCTTTCACCGAAAAGCTATTTTAAAATCTGACATAGCGATTGCATAAAGGAGTTCTGTATCTATATTTCTTAAAATAATTTATGTTTTTTGTGAACGTTTATCATGAGTAATTTAGTAAATTCACTGGAAGTTTGCGGTGGGTATGCTAGTTCTGAACGTCACATGCTAATGTAAAAAGCTGTTTTTTTATATAAATATGAACTTGATTGAACAAAACATGCATGTATTGTATAACATAATGTCCTAGGTGTGTCATCTGATGAAGATCATCAAAGGTTAGTGCTGCATTTAGCTGTGTTTTGGGTTTATGTGACATTATATGCTAGCTTGAAAAATGGGTAGTCTGATTATTTCTGGCTGGGTACTCTGCTGACATAATCTAATGTTTTGCTTTCGTTGTAAAGCCTTTTTGAAATCGGACAGTGTGGTTAGATTAACGAGAGTCCTGTCTTTAAAATGGTGTAAAATAGTCATATGTTTGAGAAATTGAAGTAATAGCATTTCTAAAGGTATTTGAATAACGCGCCACGGGATTCCACTGGCTGTTACGTAGGTGGGACGATTTCGTCCCGCTGGCCCTAGAGAAGATATATATATATATATATATATATATTAGTTTCTACAGCACAACATATGCTTCAGAAGCAGATATATGTAAAATGTAAATTTAAAGCCCTGGACGTGGTGAGTATGTGTGTATGCATATTTGCATTCCGTTCCGTACATGATTACTCCAGTTAGTTTTTTTAATAAACAGTGAGCTCAAACATTTGACTGATGGATCGTTCGCCTGCATTGTTTAATTAATACAAACACTTCTTCCACTAGGAGTCATTCCATTTTTGGAGATAACCCAAAACAAACTGTGATAATTCCACTGAAACTGTCCTACACGAGACAATGGGATATCTAACTCAAACAGGACACCACTTGCAGAGAGAACAAATATTGCGGAATGTGAGTTGTAAATCCAAAAGAGTGTGAGATGAGCCAATCTGATATGATAATTGCAGGGTTTCTCTCCTAACCCGCGACAAAACAGAGCACGCAATCTAAGGAGCGATAGAGACATCATGAATCAGCACTGTTCGCCGTCATCTTCCTCTCTCTTGACATCTTCATCACGCCATCCGTGTTGAGGAGAGCGTGTTTTGGTGGCAGGCACGGTGCTGTATCATGGTGCTGTATCATGGTGCTGTATCATGGTGCTGTATCATGGTGCTGTATCATGGTGCTGTATCATGGTGCTGTATCATGGTGCTGTATATTGGTGCTGTATCATGGTGCTGTATCATGGTGCTGTATCATGGTGCTGTATCATGGTGCTGTAACACGGTGCTGTATCATGGTGCTGTATCATGGTGCTGTAACATGGTGCTGTATCATGGTGCTGTAACATGGCGCTGTAACATGGTGCTGTATCATGGTGCTGTAACACGGTGCTGTAACACGGTGCTGTATCATGGTGCTGTAACACGGTGCTGTAACACGGTGCTGTATCATGGTGCTGTAACACGGCGCTGTAACACGGCGCTGTAACACGGCGCTGTAATACGGTGCTGTAACATGGTGCTGTATCATGGTGCTGTAACACAGTGCTGTATCATGGTGCTGTAACATGGTGCTGTATCATGGCGCTGTAACACGGTGCTGTATCATGGTGCTGTATCATGGTGCTGTATCACGGTGCTGTATCACGGTGCTGTATCATGGTGCTGTAACATGGTGCTGTAACATGGTGCTGTATCATGGTGTAATTGTAGGATCAGAAATGTCACCTTCATGTGAAGAAGCACCGTGGTCTTCGTCACCTGAACATGTTAAATGAATTGATCGTGAACAGATTGTCGATCAGACATACGAGAATGAGAATTACATATCACCTAAGGGAATGTTTTTGAAATAGTTCATTTTTGGAGAAATACAGATCCGTAAAATATCAGGTAATGACTACAGACGTGTGGTTTCGTTCCTGCCAAAGTACAAAAGGCTTTAGATTCGTCAGCATGTTGACATACCCTCTCCAGAGTTTAAATATACCACAAATATATGAGCGGATGCACTGGCATCAGGTTGTCTTGATGGGATCCCAAACCAGATATCTCCCTGGACCTACACGGCAGCAGGGTGATTGCTGAGGTCCGTATTCGACGCACGTAAAAAAGTGTCCCATTACGGAGAAGATCTCCATCAATGATATAAAAAGGACATTTGTTTCCGGAACAGAATACAGAATACATCAGCCTCACTGTCTACTAGACAGAATACATCAGCCTCACTGTCGACTAGACAGAATACATCAGCCTCACTGTCTACTAGACAGAATACATCAGCCTCACTGTCGACTAGACAGAATACATCAGCCTCACTGTCTACTAGACAGAATACATCAGCCTCACTGTCTACTAGACAGAATACATCAGCCTCACTGTCGACTAGACAGAATACATCAGCCTCACTGTAGACTAGACAGAATACATCAGCCTCACTGTAGACTAGACAGAATACATCAGCCTCGCTGTCGACTAGACAGAATACATCAGCCTCACTGTCGACTAGACAGAATAGATCAGCCTCACTGTAGACTAGACAGAATACATCAGCCTCACTGTAGACTAGACAGAATACATCAGCCTCACTGTCGACTAGACAGAATACATCAGCCTCACTGTCGACTAGACAGAATACATCAGCCTCACTGTCGACTAGACAGAATACATCAGCCTCATTGTCGACTAGACAGAATACATCAGCCTCACTGTCCACTAGACAGAATACATCAGCCTCACTGACGACTAGACAGAATACATCAGCCTCACTGTAGACTAGACAGAATACATCAGCCTCACTGTCGACTAGACAGAATACATCAGCCTCACTGTCGACTAGACAGAATACATCAGTCTCATTGTCGACTAGACAGAATACATCAGCCTCACTGTCCACTAGACAGAATACATCAGCCTCACTGTCGACTAGACAGAATACATCAGCCTCACTGTCGACTAGACAGAATACATCAGCCTCACTGTAGACTAGACAGAATACATCAGCCTCACTGTCGACTAGACAGAATACATCAGCCTCACTGTCGACTAGACAGAATACATCAGCCTCACTGTCGACTAGACAGAATACATCAGCCTCACTGTCCACTAGACAGAATACATCAGCCTCACTGTCGACTAGACAGAATACATCAGCCTCACTGTAGAATAGACAGAATACATCAGCCTTACTGTCTACTAGACAGAATACATCAGCCTCACTGTCTACTAGACAGAATACATCAGCCTCACTGTCGACCTGACAGAATACATCAGCCTCACTGTCGACCTGACAGAATACATCAGCCTCACTGTCGACTAGACAGAATACATCAGCCTCACTGTCGACCTGACAGAATACATCAGCCTCACTGTCGACAAGACAGAATACATCAGCCTCACTGTCGACCTGACAGAATACATCAGCCTCATTTGCCTCACTGTCTACTAGACAGAATACATCAGCCTCGCTGTCGACTAGACAGAATACATCAGCCTCACTGTCGACTAGACAGAATAGATCAGCCTCACTGTAGACTAGACAGAATACATCAGCCTCACTGTCGACTAGACAGAATACATCAGCCTCACTGTCGACTAGACAGAATACATCAGCCTCACTGTCGACTAGACAGAATACATCAGCCTCACTGTCGACTAGACAGAATACATCAGCCTCATTGTCGACTAGACAGAATACATCAGCCTCACTGTCCACTAGACAGAATACATCAGCCTCACTGACGACTAGACAGAATACATCAGCCTCACTGTAGACTAGACAGAATACATCAGCCTCACTGTCGACTAGACAGAATACATCAGCCTCACTGTCGACTAGACAGAATACATCAGTCTCATTGTCGACTAGACAGAATACATCAGCCTCACTGTCCACTAGACAGAATACATCAGCCTCACTGTCGACTAGACAGAATACATCAGCCTCACTGTCGACTAGACAGAATACATCAGCCTCACTGTAGACTAGACAGAATACATCAGCCTCACTGTCGACTAGACAGAATACATCAGCCTCACTGTCGACTAGACAGAATACATCAGCCTCACTGTCGACTAGACAGAATACATCAGCCTCACTGTCCACTAGACAGAATACATCAGCCTCACTGTCGACTAGACAGAATACATCAGCCTCACTGTAGAATAGACAGAATACATCAGCCTTACTGTCTACTAGACAGAATACATCAGCCTCACTGTCTACTAGACAGAATACATCAGCCTCACTGTCGACCTGACAGAATACATCAGCCTCACTGTCGACCTGACAGAATACATCAGCCTCACTGTCGACTAGACAGAATACATCAGCCTCACTGTCGACCTGACAGAATACATCAGCCTCACTGTCGACAAGACAGAATACATCAGCCTCACTGTCGACCTGACAGAATACATCAGCCTCATTTGCCTCACTGTCTACTAGACAGAATACATCAGCCTCACTGTCGACAAGACAGAATACATCAGCCTCATCAGCCTCACTGTCTACTAGACAGAATACATCAGCCTCACTGTCGACCTGACAGAATACATCAGCCTCATCAGCCTCACTGTCTACTAGACAGAATACATCAGCCTCACTGTCGACAAGACAGAATACATCAGCCTCATCAGCCTCACTGTCTACTAGACAGAATACATCAGCCTCACTGTCGACTAGACGGAATACATCAGCCTCACTGTCTACTAGACAGAATACATCAGCCTCACTGTTGACTAGACAGAATAGATCAGCCTCACTGTCAACAAGACAGAATACATCAGCCTCACTGTCGACTAGACAGAATACATCAGCCTCACTGTCTACTAGACAGAATACATCAGCCTCACTGTCGACTAGACAGAATACATCAGCCTCACTGTCTACTAGACAGAATACATCAGCCTCACTGTCCACTAGACAGAATACATCAGCCTCACTGTCGACTAGACAGAATACATCAGCCTCACTGTCGACTAGACAGAATACATCAGCCTCACTGTAGACTAGACAGAATACATCAGCCTCACTGTCGACTAGACAGAATACATCAGCCTCACTGTCGACTAGACAGAATACATCAGCCTCACTGTCGACTAGACAGAATACATCAGCCTCACTGTCCACTAGACAGAATACATCAGCCTCACTGTCGACTAGACAGAATACATCAGCCTCACTGTAGAATAGACAGAATACATCAGCCTTACTGTCTACTAGACAGAATACATCAGCCTCACTGTCTACTAGACAGAATACATCAGCCTCACTGTCGACCTGACAGAATACATCAGCCTCACTGTCGACCTGACAGAATACATCAGCCTCACTGTCGACTAGACAGAATACATCAGCCTCACTGTCGACCTGACAGAATACATAAGCCTCACTGTCGACAAGACAGAATACATCAGCCTCACTGTCGACCTGACAGAATACATCAGCCTCATTTGCCTCACTGTCTACTAGACAGAATACATCAGCCTCACTGTCGACAAGACAGAATACATCAGCCTCATCAGCCTCACTGTCTACTAGACAGAATACATCAGCCTCACTGTCGACCTGACAGAATACATCAGCCTCATCAGCCTCACTGTCTACTAGACAGAATACATCAGCCTCACTGTCGACAAGACAGAATACATCAGCCTCATCAGCCTCACTGTCTACTAGACAGAATACATCAGCCTCACTGTCGACTAGACAGAATAGATCAGCCTCACTGTCAACAAGACAGAATACATTAGCCTCACTGTCGACTAGACAGAATACATCAGCCTCACTGTAGAATAGACAGAATACATCAGCCTCACTGTCTACTAGACAGAATACATCAGCCTCACTGTCTACTAGACAGAATACATCAGCCTCACTGTCGACCTGACAGAATACATCAGCCTCACTGTCGACCTGACAGAATACATCAGCCTCACTGTCGACTAGACAGAATACATCAGCCTCACTGTCGACCTGACAGAATACATCAGCCTCACTGTCGACAAGACAGAATACATCAGCCTCACTGTCGACCTGACAGAATACATCAGCCTCATTTGCCTCACTGTCTACTAGACAGAATACATCAGCCTCACTGTCGACAAGACAGAATACATCAGCCTCATCAGCCTCACTGTCTACTAGACAGAATACATCAGCCTCACTGTCGACCTGACAGAATACATCAGCCTCATCAGCCTCACTGTCTACTAGACAGAATACATCAGCCTCACTGTCGACAAGACAGAATACATCAGCCTCATCAGCCTCACTGTCTACTAGACAGAATACATCAGCCTCACTGTCGACTAGACAGAATACATCAGCCTCACTGTCTACTAGACAGAATACATCAGCCTCACTGTCTACTAGACAGAATACATCAGCCTCACTGTCTACTAGACAGAATACATCAGCCTCACTGTCGACTAGACAGAATACATCAGCCTCACTGTCTACTAGACACAATACATCAGCCTCACTGTCGACTAGACAGAATACATCAGCCTCACTGTCTACTAGACAGAATACATCAGCCTCACTGTCGACTAGACAGAATACATCAGCCTCACTGTCTACTAGACAGAATACATCAGCCTCACTGTCTACTAGACAGAATACATCAGCCTCACTGTCGACTAGACAGAATACATCAGCTTCACTGTAGACTAGACAGAATACATCAGCCTCACTGTAGACTAGACAGAATACATCAGCCTCACTGTCTACTAGACAGAATACATCAGCCTCACTGTCGACTAGACAGAATAGATCAGCCTCACTGTAGACTAGACAGAATACATCAGCCTCACTGTAGACTAGACAGAATACATCAGCCTCACTGTAGACTAGACAGAATACATCAGCCTCACTGTCGACTAGACAGAATACATCAGCCTCACTGTCGACTAGACAGAATAGATCAGCCTCACTGTAGACTAGACAGAATACATCAGCCTCACTGTCGACTAGACAGAATACATCAGCCTCACTGTCGACTAGACAGAATACATCAGCCTCACTGTAGACTAGACAGAATACATCAGCCTCACTGTCGACTAGACAGAATACATCAGCCTCACTGTCGACTAGACAGAATACATCAGCCTCACTGTCGACTAGACAGAATACATCAGCCTCACTGTCCACTAGACAGAATACATCAGCCTCACTGTCGACTAGACAGAATACATCAGCCTCACTGTCGACTAGACAGAATACATCAGCCTCACTGTAGACTAGACAGAATACATCAGCCTCACTGTCGACTAGACAGAATACATCAGCCTCACTGTCGACTAGACAGAATAGATCAGCCTCACTGTCAACAAGACAGAATACATCAGCCTCACTGTCGACTAGACAGAATACATCAGCCTCACTGTCTACTAGACAGAATACATCAGCCTCACTGTCGACTAGACAGAATACATCAGCCTCACTGTCTACTAGACAGAATACATCAGCCTCACTGTCGACTAGACAGAATACATCAGCCTCACTGTCGACTAGACAGAATACATCAGCCTCACTGTCGACTAGACAGAATACATCAGCCTCACTGTAGACTAGACAGAATACATCAGCCTCACTGTCGACTAGACAGAATACATCAGCCTCACTGTCGACTAGACAGAATACATCAGCCTCACTGTCGACTAGACAGAATACATCAGCCTCACTGTCCACTAGACAGAATACATCAGCCTCACTGTCGACTAGACAGAATACATCAGCCTCACTGTAGAATAGACAGAATACATCAGCCTTACTGTCTACTAGACAGAATACATCAGCCTCACTGTCTACTAGACAGAATACATCAGCCTCACTGTCGACCTGACAGAATACATCAGCCTCACTGTCGACCTGACAGAATACATCAGCCTCACTGTCGACTAGACAGAATACATCAGCCTCACTGTCGACCTGACAGAATACATCAGCCTCACTGTCGACAAGACAGAATACATCAGCCTCACTGTCGACCTGACAGAATACATCAGCCTCATTTGCCTCACTGTCGACCTGACAGAATACATCAGCCTCATTTGCCTCACTGTCTACTAGACAGAATACATCAGCCTCACTGTCGACAAGACAGAATACATCAGCCTCATCAGCCTCACTGTCTACTAGACAGAATACATCAGCCTCACTGTCGACCTGACAGAATACATCAGCCTCATCAGCCTCACTGTCTACTAGACAGAATACATCAGCCTCACTGTCGACAAGACAGAATACATCAGCCTCATCAGCCTCACTGTCTACTAGACAGAATACATCAGCCTCACTGTCGACTAGACAGAATACATCAGCCTCACTGTCTACTAGACAGAATACATCAGCCTCACTGTCGACTAGACAGAATAGATCAGCCTCACTGTCAACAAGACAGAATACATCAGCCTCACTGTCGACTAGACAGAATACATCAGCCTCACTGTAGAATAGACAGAATACATCAGCCTCACTGTCTACTAGACAGAATACATCAGCCTCACTGTCTACTAGACAGAATACATCAGCCTCACTGTCGACCTGACAGAATACATCAGCCTCACTGTCGACCTGACAGAATACATCAGCCTCACTGTCGACTAGACAGAATACATCAGCCTCACTGTCGACCTGACAGAATACATCAGCCTCACTGTCGACAAGACAGAATACATCAGCCTCACTGTCGACCTGACAGAATACATCAGCCTCATTTGCCTCACTGTCTACTAGACAGAATACATCAGGCTCACTGTCGACAAGACAGAATACATCAGCCTCATCAGCCTCACTGTCTACTAGACAGAATACATCAGCCTCACTGTCGACCTGACAGAATACATCAGCCTCATCAGCCTCACTGTCTACTAGACAGAATACATCAGCCTCACTGTCGACAAGACAGAATACATCAGCCTCATCAGCCTCACTGTCTACTAGACAGAATACATCAGCCTCACTGTAGACTAGACAGAATACATCAGCCTCACTGTCGACTAGACAGAATACATCAGCCTCACTGTCGACTAGACAGAATACATCAGCCTCACTGTAGACTAGACAGAATACATCAGCCTCACTGTCGACTAGACAGAATACATCAGCCTCACTGTCGACTAGACAGAATACATCAGCCTCACTGTCGACTAGACAGAATACATCAGCCTCACTGTCCACTAGACAGAATACATCAGCCTCACTGTCGACTAGACAGAATACATCAGCCTCACTGTCGACTAGACAGAATACATCAGCCTCACTGTAGACTAGACAGAATACATCAGCCTCACTGTCGACTAGACAGAATACATCAGCCTCACTGTCGACTAGACAGAATACATCAGCCTCACTGTCGACTAGACAGAATACATCAGCCTCACTGTCCACTAGACAGAATACATCAGCCTCACTGTCGACTAGACAGAATACATCAGCCTCACTGTCGACTAGACAGAATACATCAGCCTCACTGTCGACTAGACAGAATACATCAGCCTTACTGTCGACCTGACAGAATACATCAGGCTCACTGTCGACTAGACAGAATAGATCAGCCTCACTGTCAACAAGACAGAATACATCAGCCTCACTGTCGACTAGACAGAATACATCAGCCTCACTGTAGAATAGACAGAATACATCAGCCTTACTGTCTACTAGACAGAATACATCAGCCTCACTGTCTACTAGACAGAATACATCAGCCTCACTGTCGACCTGACAGAATACGTCAGCCTCACTGTCGACCTGACAGAATACATTAGCCTCACTGTCGACTAGACAGAATACATCAGCCTCACTGTCGACCTGACAGAATACATCAGCCTCACTGTCGACAAGACAGAGTACATCAGCCTCACTGTCGACCTGACAGAATACATCAGCCTCATTTGCCTCACTGTCTACTAGACAGAATACATCAGCCTCACTGTCGACAAGACAGAATACATCAGCCTCATCAGCCTCACTGTCTACTAGACAGAATACATCAGCCTCACTGTCGACCTGACAGAATACATCAGCCTCATCAGCCTCACTGTCTACTAGACAGAATACATCAGCCTCACTGTCGACAAGACAGAATACATCAGCCTCATCAGCCTCACTGTCTACTAGACAGAATACATCAGCCTCACTGTCGACTAGACAGAATACATCAGCCTCACTGTCTACTAGACAGAATACATCAGCCTCACTGTCGACTAGACAGAATAGATCAGCCTCACTGTCAACAAGACAGAATACATCAGCCTCACTGTCGACTAGACAGAATACATCAGCCTCACTGTCTACTAGACAGAATACATCAGCCTCACTGTCTACTAGACAGAATACATCAGCCTCACTGTCTACTAGACAGAATACATCAGCCTCACTGTCGACTAGACAGAATACATCAGCCTCACTGTCTACTAGACACAATACATCAGCCTCACTGTCGACTAGACAGAATACATCAGCCTCACTGTCTACTAGACAGAATACATCAGCCTCACTGTCAACTAGACAGAATACATCAGCCTCACTGTCTACTAGACAGAATACATCAGCCTCACTGTCTACTAGACAGAATACATCAGCCTCACTGTCGACTAGACAGAATACATCAGCTTCACTGTAGACTAGACAGAATACATCAGCCTCACTGTAGACTAGACAGAATACATCAGCCTCACTGTCTACTAGACAGAATACATCAGCCTCACTGTCGACTAGACAGAATAGATCAGCCTCACTGTAGACTAGACAGAATACATCAGCCTCACTGTAGACTAGACAGAATACATCAGCCTCACTGTCGACTAGACAGAATACATCAGCCTCACTGTCGACTAGACAGAATACATCAGCCTCACTGTCGACTAGACAGAATACATCAGCCTCAATGTCTACTAGACAGAATACATCAGCCTCACTGTCGACTAGACAGAATACATCAGCCTCACTGTCTACTAGACAGAATACATCAGCCCCACTGTCTACTAGACAGAATACATCAGCCTCACTGTCGACAAGACAGAATTCATCAGCCTCACTGTAGACTAAACAGAATACATCATCATCACTGTCGACTAGACAGAATACATCAGCCTCACTGTCTACTAGACAGAATACATCAGCCTCACTGTCGACTAGACAGAATACATCAGCCTCACTGTCGACTAGACAGAATACATCAGCCTCACTGTCGACTAGACAGAATACATCAGCCTCACTGTCGACTAGACAGAATACATCAGCCTCACTGTCGACTAGACAGAATACATCAGCCTCACTGTCGACTAGACAGAATAGATCATCCTCACTGTCAACAAGACAGAATACATCAGCCTCACTGTCGACTAGACAGAATACATCAGCCTCACTGTAGAATAGACAGAATACATCAGCCTCACTGTCTACTAGACAGAATACATCAGCCTCACTGTCTACTAGACAGAATACATCAGCCTCACTGTCGACCTGACAGAATACATCAGCCTCACTGTCGACCTGACATAATACATCAGCCTCACTGTCGACTAGACAGAATACATCAGCCTCACTGTCGACCTGACAGAATACATCAGCCTCACTGTCTACTAGACAGAATACATCAGCCTCACTGTCGACAAGACAGAATACATCAGCCTCACTGTCGACCTGACAGAATACATCAGCCTCATTTGCCTCACTGTCTACTAGACAGAATACATCAGCCTCACTGTCGACAAGACAGAATACATCAGCCTCATCAGCCTCACTGTAGACCTGACAGAATACATCAGCCTCACTGTCGACCTGACAGAATACATCAGCCTCATCAGCCTCACTGTCTACTAGACAGAATACATCAGCCTCACTGTCGACAAGACAGAATTCATCAGCCTCACTGTAGACTAAACAGAATACATCAGCCTCACTGTCGACTAGACAGAATACATCAGCCTCACTGTCTACTAGACAGAATACATCAGCCTCACTGTAGAATAGACAGAATACATCAGCCTCACTGTCTACTAGACAGAATACATCAGCCTCACTGTCGACTAGACAGAATACATCAGCCTCACTGTCGACTAGACAGAATACATCAGCCTCACTGTCGACTAGACAGAATAGATCAGCCTCACTGTCAACAAGACAGAATACATCAGCCTCACTGTCGACTAGACAGAATACATCAGCCTCACTGTAGAATAGACAGAATACATCAGCCTCACTGTAGACTAGACAGAATACATCAGCCTCACTGTAGAATAGACAGAATACATCAGCCTCAGTGTCTACTAGACAGAATACATCAGCCTCACTGTCTACTAGACAGAATACATCAGCCTCACTGTCGACCTGACAGAATACATCAGCCTCACTGTCGACCTGACAGAATACATCAGCCTCACTTTCTACTAGACAGAATACATCAGCCTCACTGTCGACAAGACAGAATACATCAGCCGCATCAGCCTCACTGTCTACTAGACAGAATACATCAGCCTCACTGTCGACTAGACAGAATACATCAGCCTCACTGTCTACTAGACAGAATACATCAGCCTCACTGTAGACTAGACAGAATACATCAGCCTCACTGTCTACTAGACAGAATACATCAGCCTCACTGTCGACTAGACAGAATACATCAGCCTCACTGTCTACTAGACAGAATACATCAGCCTCACTGTCGACTAGACAGAATACATCAGCCTCACTGTCTACTAGACAGAATACATCAGCCTCACTGTCGACTAGACAGAATACATCAGCCTCACTGTCTACTAGACAGAATACATCAGCCTCACTGTCGACTAGACAGAATACATCACAGTCAGATAAATCAATTCTCTTAACGCCATGGTAATATTAGAGCGATATCGTTAGCCAGAAGCTGCCCCTTCAGTGAGACAGATGAGACGTTTGTGGCAAAGTGAAGCGACTAACTTCCCATTCCAATGTTAATCTGGTTATGTCCTCCTCTGCTTTTTTCCTTATTGGAATATTATTTATCACGCTGTAGAGTGACCCGATAGCAACGTACAGTGTATCAAACACTGTTGAATCAAACACACTTAAAATAAAAGGGACATTTTGTACGTTTTGGACATGAGATCCTTTATCTACTGACCCAGAGTCAGATTAACTCCTTTATCTACTGACCCAGAGTCAGATTAACTCCTTTATCTACTGACCCAGAGTCAGATGAGATCCTTTATCTACTGACCCAGAGTCAGATTAACTCCTTTATCTACTGACCCAGAGTCAGATGAGGTCCTTTATCTACTGACCCAGAGTCAGATTAACTCCTTTATCTACTGACCCAGAGTCAGATTAACTCCTTTATCTACTGACCCAGAGTCAGATGAGGTCCTTTATCTACTGACCCAGAGTCAGATTAACTCCTTTATCTACTGACCCAGAGTCAGATGAGGTCCTTTATCTACTGACCCAGAGTCAGAAGAGGTCCTTTATCTACTCATCTGACTCTTGGGGGGAAGTAAATAAAGGGAATCCTTGCCAAAATCCCAAGATATCCCTTTAACAGAAACCGCTGGATAATAAAAACGTTCATGTTTTCTACCAGCCATTAGAGGATCGTTGTTTTACTCTCACCACACAATACCAGAATGTGGTGGGCGGTTTCATTAAGCCTACAAGCGATCATAAACAACATACTGTACATTTATCCACTTTTTTATTGAATCAGATAGACTTCGGGGAGAAACCACCGGACTGAACAGAAAAGTGGCTGTTCATCTCAGCTGTAACAGAATCTGATCGTGTTCCAATCATTCTTTAATGCCCACTGCTCTCAGCACCACAGAATGTGGTGGTCGGATATAGAGCTGCGCTGGCTCGCATTTTGGTTTAATGTGGTGTCTATAAAAGGAGAGAGAGAGAGGGAAAAAACACACACACACACACACACACACACACACACACACACACACACACACACACACACACACACACACACACACACACACACACACACACACACACACACACACACATCCTTCACTGTCAGAGAGTGGTGCCACTGAGTGACCATAAAACAAGCAAACAAGTTGTGGGTGTCTGAGTTTGACTGGGTTTGTGTGTGTGTGTGTGTGTGTGTGTGTGTGTGTGTGTGTGTGTGTGTGTGTGTGTGAGCCAACGCAGCCAACCATCTTCATAACTTCCAAGTCAACATTCAGTTTTCTCCTTTCCCCTGACAACACACTCCTCCTCCACTTCCTTCCACCTTCCTCATCCTCACCCTCCCCACCACACCGCTTCTCTGTCTCCTCCTCATCCACCTTCCTCATCCTCACCTCCCCACCACACCGCTTCTCTGTCTCCTCCTCATCCACCTTCCTCATCCTCACCTCCTCACCACACCGCTTCTCTGTCTCCTCCTCATCCACCTTCCTCTTCCTCATCCTCACCTCCCCACCACTCCGCTTCTCTGTCTCCTCCTCTTCCACCTTCCTCTTCCTCATCCTCACCTCCCCACCACACCGCTTCTCTTTCTCCTCCTCATTCACCTTCCTCATCCTCAACCTCCCCACCACACCGCTTCTCAGGCCAGCTGGGTGGGTCTGGTAACATCTCCATGGCTTCCTGTTCTCAGGCCAGCTGGATGGGTCTGGTAACATCTCCATGGCTTCCTGTTCTGTTCTGAGAGATACCAGGGATGCTGGGTGGGGAGGCCCATTGGTGCAGACGGAGAGAGGTACCAGGGATGCTGGCTGGGGAGGCCCAGTGGTGCAGACGGAGAGAGATACCAGGGATGCTGGCTGGGGAGGCCCATTGGTGCAGAGAGAGAGAGGTACCAGGGATGCTGGCTGGGGAGGCCCAGTGGTGCAGACGGAGAGATATACCAGGGATGCTGGCTGGGGAGGCCCAGTGGTGCAGACGGAGAGAGGTACCAGGGATGCTGGCTGGGGAGGCCCAGTGGTGCAGACGGAGAGATACCAGGGATGCTGGCTGGGGAGGCCCAGTGGTGCAGACGGAGAGAGATACCAGGGATGCTGGCTGGGGAGGCCCAGTGGTGCAGACGGAGAGAGGTACCAGGGATGCTGGCTGGGGAGGCCCAGTGGTGCAGACGGAGAGAGATACCAGGGATGCTGGCTGGGGAGGCCCAGTGGTGCAGACGGAGAGAGATACCAGGGATGCTGGCTGGGGAGGCCATGTGGTGCAGACGGAGAGAGGTACCAGGGATGCTGGCTGGGGAGGCCCAGTGGTGCAGACGGAGAGGTACCAGGGATGCTGGCTGGGGAGGCCCAGTGGTGCAGACAGAGAGAGATACCAGGGATGCTGCCTGGGGAGGCCCAGTGGTGCAGACGGAGAGATACCAGGGATGCTGGCTGGGGAGGCCCAGCGGTGCAGACGGAGAGAGGTACCAGGGATGCTGGCTGGGGAGGCCCAGTGGTGCAGACGGAGAGGTACCAGGGATGCTGGCTGGGGAGGCCCAGTGGTGCAGACGGAGAGGTACCAGGGATGAGGTGGCTGGGGAGGCCCAGTGGTGCAGACGGAGAGGTACCAGGGATGAGGTGGCTGGGGAGGCCCAGTGGTGCAGACGGAGAGGTACCAGGGATGAGGTGGCTGGGGAGGCCCAGTGGTGCAGACGGAGAGGTACCAGGGATGAGGTGGCTGGGGAGGCCCAGTGGTGCAGACGGAGAGAGGTACCAGGGATGCTGGCTGGGGAGGCCCAGTGGTGCAGACGGAGAGGTACCAGGGATGCTGGCTGGGGAGGCCCAGTGGTGCAGATGGAGAGATACCAGGGATGAGGTGGCTGGGGAGGCCCAGTGGTGCAGACGGAGAGGTACCAGGTATGAGGTGGCTGGGGTGGCCCAGTGGTGCAGACGGAGAGAGGTACCAGGGATGCTGGCTGGGGAGGCCCAGTGGTGCAGACGGAGAGGTACCAGGGATGAGGTGGCTGGGGAGGCCCAGTGGTGCAGACGGAGAGGTACCAGGGATGCTGGCTGGGGAGGCCCAGTGGTGCAGACGGAGAGAGGTACCAGGGATGCTGGTTGGGGAGGCCCAGAGTGGTGCAGCAAAATAAGTAGATGTGTTTTCCGGGGCCTGGAGTTTTTCCAGATCTCATGACATGGTGAGGTAAAACTCTGGGTCTAATTCGTATGTTATGACGAAAAAATAGATGATTATAGATAGACACCTCCCTTTTCTTGTGGTTTTCTTGTCCTGTCATGTGGATTGGAAACATTCCTCACCTAAATTGGGTCAAACCCTTTTCAAACTACCACAAACCTCGTTACCATTCATTCTTAATGGACAACATATAGGCTGTAGCGGGGCTGAGAGTTACGCACAGAATGGTAACAATGTCTTTAAATATTCATTTCACTCTATACACACACACACACACACACACACACACACACACACACACACACACACACACACACACACACACACACACACACACACAATGTTAAGCAGTGGACTTTGAAAAGTAAAAAAAAATGCATTCAGGTTTCAATGTAGAAAAGTATTTTAATAAAACTCATAAAACCTATTATTTGTTCAGATTACAGTGTTCCTCTGGAATGATTCATTATGTCAGCTTATTGTAAGGCAGGGTTACATGTAACACTATAGACTGTAGACTGTAACAAGACAGGGTTACATTAAACACTATAGACTGTAACAAGGTAGGGTTACATGTAACACTATAGAAAGTAGACTGTAACAAGGCAGGGTTACATTTAACACTATAGACTGTAACAAGGTAGGGTTACATGTAACACTATAGACTGTAGACTGTAACAAGACAGGGTTACATTAAACACTATAGACTGTAACAAGGTAGGGTTACATGTAACACTATAGACTGTAGACTGTAACAAGGCAGGGTTACATGTAACACTATAGACTGTAGACTGTAACAAGGCAGGGTTACATGTAACACTATAGACAGTAGACTGGAACAAGACAGGGTTACATTTAACACTATAGACTGTAACAAGGCAGGGTTACATTTAACACTATAGACTGGAACAAGGCAGGGTTACATTTAACACTATAGACTGTAGACTGTAACAAGGCAGGGTTACATTTAACACTATAGACTGTAGACTGTAACAAGGCAGGGTTACATTTAACACTATAGACTGTAGACTGTAACAAGGCAGGGTTACATGTAACACTATAGACTGTAGACTGTAACAAGGCAGGGTTACATGTAACACTATAGACAGTAGACTGGAACAAGGCAGGGTTACATGTAACACTATAGACTGTAACAAGACAGGGTTACATGTAACACTATAGACTGTAGACTGTAACAAGACAGGGTTACATGTAACACTATAGACAGTAGACTGGAACAAGGCAGGGTTACATGTAACACTATAGACAGTAGACTGTAACAAGGCAGGGTTACATGTAACACTATAGACTGTAACAAGGCAGGGTTACATGTAACACTGTAGACTGTAACAAGACAGGGTTACATGTAACACTGTAGACTGTAACAAGACAGGGTTACATGTAACACTCTAGACTGTAACAAGACAGGGTTACATGTAACACTATAGACAGTAACAAGGCAGGGTTACATGTAACACTGTAGACTAACAAGGCAGGGTTACATGTAAAACTATAGACTGTAGACTAACAAGACAGGGTTACATGTAACTATAGACAGTAGACTGGAACAAGGCAGGGTTACATGTAACACTATAGACAGTAGACTGTAACAAGGCAGGGTTACATGTAACACTATAGACAGTAGACTGTAACAAGGCAGGGTTACATGTAACTATAGACAGTAGACTGGAACAAGGCAGGGTTACATGTAACTATAGACAGTAGACTGGAACAAGGCAGGGTTACATGTAACTATAGACAGTAGACTGACAAGACAGGGTTACATGTAACACTATAGACTGTAACAAGGCAGGGTTACATGTAACACTATAGACTGTAGACTAACAAGACAGGGTTACATGTAACACTATAGACAGTAACAAGACAGGGTTACATGTAACACTATAGACAGTAGACTGGAACAAGGCAGGGTTTACCACTATAGACAGTAGACTGTAACAAAGTTATAAAGTCATAAAACCAGTAAACTTGTGTGGTTGTCCTGGGCCCGGATTCACAAAACTTCACTGAGTCGGGTCAGTGCGGTGTGCGATGCACCGTGTCGTCCTCTGTGAGTCGGGTCAGTGCGGTGTGTGATGCACCGTGTCGTCCTCTGTGAGTCGGGTCAGTGCGGTGTGCGATGCACCGTGTCGTCCTCTGTGAGTCGTGTCAGTGCGGTGTGCTGCACCGTGTCGTCCTCTGTGAGTCGGGTCAGTGCGGTGTGTGATGCACCGTGTCGTCCTCTGTGAGTCGGGTCAGTGCGGTGTGTGATGCACCGTGTCGTCCTCTGAGAGTCGGGTCAGTGCGGTGTGTGATGCACCGTGTCGTCCTCTGTGAGTCGGGTCAGTGCGGTGTGTGATGCACCGTGTCGTCCTCTGTGAGTCGGGTCAGTGCGGTGTGTGATGCACCGTGTCGTCCTCTGTGAGTCGGGTCAGTGCGGTGTCATGACGTTGGCCTCTTTTGGTACAATTTTGTGATACTCAGAAGAGACAATATAGTCATATTACCATAAAACTGTTTATATAATAGACTCAGTTTAAGACTTGCCTCATATGGGTGTATGGAATGTATTAATAAGGATAAAGCTTTTGTAAGACATTGAGATGCTATGTACTGATGTAATGTGATAGAATTGTATTTCTGTAACCAAATCTAACTCAGTCATAGGCACGCCCCAGGGACATATACAGGACCAGGCGTCATTTGACCAGCCTGTTCGATGGGCACTATAAAACACCCCCTGATTTACATTTCTCCAGACCAGGCCTACACTCTATGGCCAGAGGTTTGACCATCCAAGTACTCTACTGAAAGTGAACCATACCACGTGGTTAACTTTTAGACAATCGATACCGACAGAATAAGAACAAGTCTTTGATATTAATTATTAGTCTGCAGCTAAGTAAATTATATCATCGAACGCGAAGACCAACGAAACAACCATTCGATGACGACATTAATGAATGTCGCTTTGAAAGATCCATTCTAACCGAGAGAGAGAGAGAGAGAACGCGGACAAAACTCCCCAACAGAACTACTCTCCAACAAGAATCAGAACGACACACTGAGCGTAAATATATATATTGATTGCAATTGTTCCCGAATGAGTGAGCCTTCAATTGTCAATTGTTAATGAACTCTGTGTAAACTTCTCAGCTGACCATTTATGACCCATTGTTCAACAGGCCGACCAGCCTGTTTAGCCCACAAGGGCACATTCCGATACCAATCCTTTGTTGACGATAACTACTGTTTGTATGTTTTTCTGTTAATTACTTAGTGTAGTTAATAAATGATTTTAAGACAATTGATGTATGGATGACTCTTAGTAAAGACTGGGTTCGTGCAGATACAACAATTTACGACGTTTTGGAATGAGACTGGACTAGAGGTAAATACCCCATTTAAACTTAGAAGATAATCGACCTATACTATAATAGAATATAATATTATAGTACAGGAAAGTTATATTAGGGAAATTATAGCTTTGTAATCTGAATATTCTCCTTGGTGCCCCGATCTCCTAGTTAATTACAATTAGACGATTAATCAGTTTAATCGCGTGATAATATTTACAGGGAGCTAATTGATAAACATATCTTCCGTTTAATGGTACCCCCAAAGACACGACAGCGGTGTGTGATGCACCGTGTCGTCCTCTGTGAGTCGGGTCAGTGCGGTGTGATGCACCGTGTCGTCCTCTGTGAGTCGGGTCAGTGCGGTGTGCTGCACCGTGTCGTCCTCTGTGAGTCGGGTCAGTGCGGTGTGTGATGCACCGTGTCGTCCTCTGTGAGTCGGGTCAGTGCGGTGTGCTGCACCGTGTCGTCCTCTGTGAGTCGGGTCAGTGCGGTGTGTGATGCACCGTGTCGTCCTCTGTGAGTCGGGTCAGTGCGGTGTGCTGCACCGTGTCGTCCTCTGTGAGTCGGGTCAGTGCGGTGTGCGATGCACCGTGTCGTCCTCTGTGAGTCGGGTCAGTGCGGTGTGCGATGCACCGTGTCGTCCTCTGTGAGTCGGGTCAGTGCGGTGTGCGATGCACCGTGTCGTCCTCTGTGAGTCGGGTCAGTGCGGTGTGTGATGCACCGTGTCGTCCTCTGTGAGTCGGGTCAGTGCGGTGTGTGCTGCACCGTGTCGTCCTCTGTGAGTCGGGTGAGTGCAGTGTGATGCACCGTGTCGTCCTCTGTGAGTCGGGTCAGTGCGGTGTGTGATGCACCGTGTCGTCCTCTGTGAGTCGGGTCAGTGCGGTGTGCGATGCACCGTGTCGTCCTCTGTGAGTCGGGTCAGTGCGGTGTGTGATGCACCGTGTCGTCCTTTCAGTCCAAGGTTGAGGAATGTCGCATTCCTGATCGATCAATATTAGGTGAAGAAATCAGAAATCACTGACCTTTCCTTTCCTTTACCTGTTACCTGTTACCTGATACCTGATACCTGTTACCTGTTACCTGATACCTGTTACCTGTTACCTGATACCTGTTACCTGTTACCTGATACCTGTTACCTGTTACCTGCTACCTGCTACCTGTTACCTGTTACCTGATACCTGATACCTGATACCTGTTACCTGATACCTGATACCTGTTACCTGTTACCTGTTACCTGATACCTGTTACCTGTTACCTGATACCTGATACCTGTTACCTGATACCTGTTACCTGTTACCTGTTACCTGATACCTGTTACCTGTTACCTGATACCTGTTACCTGTTACCTGATACCTGATACCTGATACCTGTTACCTGTTACCTGCTACCTGCTACCTGTTACCTGTTACCTGATACCTGATACCTGATACCTGTTACCTGATACCTGATACCTGTTACCTGTTACCTGTTACCTGATACCTGTTACCTGATACCTGTTACCTGATACCTGATACCTGTTACCTGATACCTGATACCTGTTACCTGATACCTGTTACCTGTTACCTGATACCTGTTACCTGATACCTGTTACCTGATACCTGTTACCTGATACCTGTTACCTGTTACCTGCTACCTGCTACCTGTTACCTGTTACCTGATACCTAATACCTGTTACCTGATACCTGTTACCTGATACCTGTTACCTGTTACCTGTTACCTGATACCTGTTACCTGTTACCTGATACCTGTTACCTGTTACCTGTTACCTGATACCTGTTACCTGATACCTGTTACCTGTTACCTGTTACCTGCAACCTGCTACCTGTTACCTGTTACCTGCAACCTTTTACCTGATACCTGTTACCTGATACCTGTTACCTGATACCTGCTACCTGTTACCTGATACCTGTTACCTGATACCTGTTACCTGATACCTGCTACCTGTTACCTGTTACCTGATACCTGTTACCTGTTACCTGTTACCTGATACCTGTTACCTGTTAGCTGTTACCTGATACCTGTTACCTGTTAGCTGTTACCTGCAACCTGTTACCTGTTACCTGCAACCTGTTACCTGATACCTGTTACCTGATACCTGTTACCTGTTACCTGATACCTGATACCTGATACCTGTTACCTGCTACCTGATACCTGTTACCTGATACCTGTTACCTGTTACCTGTTACCTGTTACCTGCAACCTGCTACCTGTTACCTGTTGCCTGTTGCCTGTTGCCTGTTGCCTGTTACCTGTTACCTGATACCTGTTACCTGATACCTGATACCTGCTACCTGTTACCTGTTACCTGATACCTAATACCTGTTACCTGATACCTGTTACCTGATACCTGTTACCTGTTACCTGTTACCTGATACCTGTTACCTGTTACCTGATACCTGTTACCTGTTACCTGTTACCTGATACCTGTTACCTGATACCTGTTACCTGTTACCTGTTACCTGCAACCTGCTACCTGTTACCTGTTACCTGCAACCTTTTACCTGATACCTGTTACCTGATACCTGTTACCTGATACCTGCTACCTGTTACCTGATACCTGTTACCTGATACCTGTTACCTGATACCTGCTACCTGTTACCTGTTACCTGATACCTGTTACCTGTTACCTGTTACCTGATACCTGTTACCTGTTAGCTGTTACCTGATACCTGTTACCTGTTAGCTGTTACCTGCAACCTGTTACCTGTTACCTGCAACCTGTTACCTGATACCTGTTACCTGATACCTGTTACCTGTTACCTGATACCTGATACCTGATACCTGTTACCTGCTACCTGATACCTGTTACCTGATACCTGTTACCTGTTACCTGTTACCTGTTACCTGCAACCTGCTACCTGTTACCTGTTGCCTGTTGCCTGTTGCCTGTTGCCTGTTACCTGTTACCTGATACCTGTTACCTGATACCTGATACCTGTTACCTGTTACCTGTTACCTGATACCTGATACCTGCTACCTGTTACCTGATACCTGATACCTGTTACCTGATACCTGTTACCTGTTACCTGTTACCTGTTACCTGATACCTGATACCTGTTACCTGATACCTGATACCTGATAGAGAGATGTGTTACAGATCTAATATCCAATCTCAGATGTATTGATCACCCTGGGGGAGATATTTCAGAGTCCTAATATCCAGATGTATTGTTCACCCTGGGGGAGATATTTCAGAGTCCTAATATCCAGATGTATTGATCACCCTGGGAGATATTCCAAGTCTAATATCCAGATGTATTGATCACCCTGGGGGAGATATTTCAGAGTCCTAATATCCAGATGTATTGATCACCCTGGGGGAGATATTTCAGAGTCCTAATATCCAGATGTATTGATCACCCTGGGGGAGATATTCCAGAGTCCTAATATCCAGATGTATTGATTACCCTGGGGGAGATATTTCAGAGTCCTAATATCCAGATGTATTGATCACCCTGGGGGAGATATTTCAGAGTCCTAATATCCAGATGTATTGATTACCCTGGGGGAGATATTTCAGAGTCCTAATATCCAGATGTATTGATCACCCTGGGGGAGATATTCCAGAGTCCTAATATCCAGATGTATTGATCACCCTGGGAGAGATATTTAAACCTTGAGATATTCCAGAGTCCTAATATCCAGATGTATTGATCACCCTGGGAGAGATATTTCAGAGTCCTAATATCCAGATGTATTGATTACCCTGGGGGAGATATTTCAGAGTCCTAATATCCAGATGTATTGATCACCCTGGGGGAGATATTTCAGAGTCCTAATATCCAGATGTATTGATTACCCTGGGGGAGATATTTCAGAGTCCTAATATCCAGATGTATTGATTACCCTGGGGGAGATATTTCAGAGTCCTAATATCCAGATGTATTGATCACCCTGGGGGAGATATTTCAGAGTCCTAATATCCAGATGTATTGATTACCCTGGGGGAGATATTTCAGAGTCCTAATATCCAGATGTATTGATTACCCTGGGGGAGATATTTCAGCCCAGAAAAGAAACCTCAAAGATCATAACCTCAGCATGTATCTTGCACAACATCTGACTACAAAACAGGATGCCACATCCCCAATATACCTGCCATTTCACCAGTTGTAACTGACCAGCATGCTGGTCTGTGTACCTGCGTTGGTCTCTCTCTCTCTCTCCCCTGGTCTGTGTACCTGGTCTGGTCTCTCTCTCTCCCCTGGTCTGTGTACCTGGGTTGGTCTCTCTCTCTCTCCCCTGGTCTGTGTACCTGGGTTGGTCTATCTCTCTCTCTCTCCCCTGGTCTGTGTACCTGGGTTGGTCTCTCTCTCTCCCCTGGTCTGTGTACCTGGGCTGGTCTCTCTCTCTCTCTCTCCCCTGGTCTGTGTCCCTGGGTTGGTCTCTCTCTCTCTCTCCCCTGGTATGTGTACCTGGGTTGGTCTCTCTCTCTCTCTCCCCTGGTCTGTTTACCTGGGTTGGTCTCTCTCTCTCTCTCTCTCCCCTGGTCTGTGTACCTGGTCTGGTCTCTCTCTCTCCCCTGGTCTGTGTACCTGGGTTGGTCTCTCTCTCTCTCCCCTGGTCTGTGTACCTGGGTTGGTCTCTCTCTCTCCCCTGGTCTGTGTCCCTGGGCTGGTCTCTCTCTCTCTCTCCCCTGGTCTGTGTACCTGGGTTGGTCTCTCTCTCTCCCCTGGTCTGTGTACCTGGGTTGGTCTCTCTCTCTCTCCTGGTCTGTGTACCTGGGCTGGTCTCTCTCTCTCTCTCCCCTGGTCTGTGTACCTGGGTTGGTCTCTCTCTCTCTCTCTCTCTCTCCCCTGGTCTGTGTCCCTGGGCTGGTCTCTCTCTCTCTCTCCCCTGGTCTGTGTACCTGGGTTGGTCTCTCTCTCTCCTGGTCTGTGTACCTGGTCTGGTCTCTCTCTCTCCCCTGGTCTGTGTACCTGGGTTGGTCTCTCTCTCTCCCCTGGTCTGTGTACCTGGTTTGGTCTCTCTCTCTCCCCTGGTCTGTGTACCTGGGTTGGTCTCTCTCTCTCCCCTGGTCTGTGTACCTGGTTTGGTCTCTCTCTCTCCCCTGGTCTGTGTGCCTGGGTTGGTCTCTCTCTCTCTCCTGGTCTGTGTACCTGGGTTGGTCTCTCTCTCTCCCCTGGTCTGTGTACCTGGGTTGGTCTCTCTCTCTCTCTCCCCTGGTCTGTGTACCTGGTCTGGTCTCTCTCTCTCCCCTGGTCTGTGTACCTGGGTTGGTCTCTCTCTCTCTCTCCTGGTCTGTGTCCCTGGTTTGGTCTCTCTCTCTCTCTCCCCTGGTCTGTGTACCTAGGCTGGTCTCTCTCTCTCCTGGTCTGTGTACCTGGGTTGGTCTCTCTCTCTCTCCCCTGGTCTGTATACCTGGGTTGGTCTCTCTCTCTCTCTCCCCTGGTCTGTTTAGCTGGTCTGGTCTCTCTCTCTCTCCCCTGGTCTGTGTACCTGGGTTGGTCTCACTCTCTCCCCTGGTCTGTGTCCCTGGGCTGGTCTCTCTCTCTCCCCTGGTCTGTGTACCTGGTTTGGTCTCTCTCTCTCTCTCTCCCCTGGTCTGTGTACCTGGTCTGGTCTCTCTCTCTCTCTCCCCTGGTCTGTGTACCTGGGCTGGTCTCTCTCTCTCCTGGTCTGTGTACCTGGGTTGGTCTCTCTCTCTCTCTCCCCTGGTCTGTGTACCTGAGTTGGTCTCTCTCTCTCTCTCTCTCTCTCTCCCCTGGTCTGTGTACCTGGTCTGGTCTCTCTCTCTCCCCTGGTCTGTGTCCCTGGGTTGGTCTATTTCTCTCTCCCCTGGTCTGTGTCCCTGGGTTGGTCTCTCTCTCTCTCCCCTGGTCTGTGTACCTGGGTTGGTCTCTCTCTCTCTCTCTCTCTCTCTCCCCTGGTCTGTGTCCCTGGGTTGGTCTCTCTCTCTCTCTCTCTCTCTCTCTCTCCCCTGGTCTGTGTCCCTGGGTTGGTCTCTCTCTTTCTCTCTCTCTCTCTCCCCTGGTCTGTGTCCCTGGGTTGGTCTATCTCTCTCTCCCCTGGTCTGTGTCCCTGGGTTGGTCTCTCTCTCTCTCTCTCTCTCTCTCCCCTGGTCTGTGTCCCTGGGTTGGTCTCTCTCTCTCCCCTGGTCTGTGTACCTGGGTTGGCTCTCTCTCTCTCTCTCTCCTGGTCTGTGTCCCTGGTTTGGCTCTCTCTCTCTCTCTCTCCTGGTCTGTGTCCCTGGGTTGGTCTCTCTCTCTCTCCCCTGGTCTGTGTCCCTGGGTTGGTCTATCTCTCTCTCCCCTGGTCTGTGTCCCTGGGTTGGTCTCTCTCTCTCTCCCCTGGTCTGTGTACCTGGGTTGGTCTCTCTCTCTCTCTCTCTCTCCCCTGGTCTGTGTCCCTGGGTTGGTCTCTCTCTCTCTCTCTCTCTCTCTCCCCTGGTCTGTGTCCCTGGGTTGGTCTCTCTCTCTCTCTCTCTCTCCCCTGGTCTGTGTCCCTGGGTTGGTCTATCTCTCTCTCCCCTGGTCTGTGTCCCTGGGTTGGTCTCTCTCTCTCCCCTGGTCTGTGTTTAAAGGTGTACAGTTATTCGATACTGCACGAGGCCAGTTGTATAGTACGTGTGTGTGAGTGTTTACCCATGCATGCGTGTGTGTGTCCCCCGCTATGCTGTGACTGAAGTCACTGTGTGTGTTCTGGTAAAGGTGACGAGCTTCATTACATCTCCAGGATGTTTCACACACTCCTCTAACGCTTTACAACTGGACTGCCTACAATACAAACATGACTTCAGTGAATGGTTTGAAGCTGGCTGCCAGCAGGCTCAGGGAACAAGCCAACTCTTTGTTAGGCATAATAAAGCTCTGTTTTGGAAACCATTTAATACGTCCTGTACATTACACTGACCCCTTTTATAACCTGACAGGAATGGGCAGAAGCGTTGTCCAAAATGGCACCCTATTCCCCATAGGGCTCTGGTCTAAAGTAGTGCACTATATAGGGAATAGGGTGCCATAGGGCTCTGGTCTAAAGTAGTGCACTATATAGGGAATAGGGTGCCATAGGGCTCTGGTCTAAAGTAGTGCACTATATATAGGGAATATGGTGCCATAGGGCCCTGGTCTAAAGTAGTGCACTATATAGGGAATAGGGTGCCATAAGGCTCTGGTCTAAAGTAGTGCACTATATAGGGAATAGGGTCCCATAGGTCTCTGGTCTAAAGTAGTGCACTATATAGGGAATAGGGTATCATTTGGTATGCAGTCATTGTATTCTGACAGGTCCAGCAGCGCCCTGAGGTCCATGAAGATAAAACTCATCTCATAATTTATCTCACTGTGTTAGAAAAGTCAGAGTCCAGATTCACACCCCGTCTACAGACGTAGCATCTCCTTTTGAGACAGATTGATACAGCAGGAATACAGACAGCAGGAACAGAGACAGCAGGAACACAGACAGCAGGAATACAGACAGGTTACTACAGCAGGAATACAGACAGCAGGAACACAGACAGCAGGAATACAGACAGGTTACTACAGCAGGAATACAGACAGGTTACTACAGCAGGAATACAGACAGGTTGATACAGCAGGAACACAGACAGGTTGATACAGCAGGAATACAGACAGGTTACTACAGCAGGAATACAGACAGCAGGAACACAGACAGGTTTATACAGCAGGAATACAGACAGCAGGAATACAGACAGGTTGATACAGCAGAAATACAGACAGCAGGAATACAGACAGGTTATACAGCAGGAATACAGACAGCAGGAACACAGACAGGTTATACAGCAGGAATACAGACAGCAGGAACACAGACAGCAGGAACATAGACAGGTTGATACAGCAGGAATACAGACAGCAGGAACACAGACAGGTTGATACAGCAGGAATACAGACAGCAGGAACACAGACAGGTTACTACAGCAGGAATACAGACAGCAGGAATACAGACAGGTTGATACAGCAGGAATACAGACAGCAGGAACACAGACAGGTTGATACAGCAGGAATACAGACAGCAGGAATACAGACAGCAGGAATACAGACAGGTTGATACAGCAGGAACACAGACAGCAGGAATACAGACAGGTTGATACAGCAGGAATACAGACAGCAGGAACACAGACAGGTTACTACAGCAGGAATACAGACAGCAGGAATACAGACAGGTTGATACAGCAGGAATACAGACAGGTTGATACAGCAGGAATACAGACAGGTTATACAGCAGGAACACATACAGCAGGAATACAGACAGGTTACTACAGCAGGAATACAGACAGCAGGAACACAGACAGGTTGATACAGCAGCAATACAGACAGGTTACTACAGCAGGAATACAGACAGCAGGAACACAGACAGGTTATACAGCAGGATTACAGACAGCAGGAACATAGACAGGTTGATACAGCAGGAATACAGACAGCAGGAACACAGACAGGTTGATACAGCAGGAATACAGACAGCAGGAACACAGACAGGTTGATACAGCAGGAATACAGACAGCAGGAACACAGACAGGTTGATACAGCAGGAATACAGACAGCAGGAACACAGACAGGTTACTACAGCAGGAATACAGACAGCAGGAATACAGACAGGTTGATACAGCAGGAATACAGACAGGTTGATACAGCAGGAATACAGACAGGTTATACAGCAGGAACACAGACAGCAGGAATACAGACAGGTTACTACAGCAGGAATACAGACAGCAGGAATACAGACAGCAGGAACACAGACAGGTTATACAGCAGGAATACAGACAGCAGGAACACAGACAGGTTGATACAGCAGGAATACAGACAGCAGGAATACAGACAGGTTGATACAGCAGGCATACAGACAGCAGGAATACAGACAGGTTACTACAGCAGGAATACAGACAGCAGGAACACAGACAGCAGGAACACAGACAGGTTGATACAGCAGGAACACAGACAGCAGGAATACAGACAGGTTGATACAGCAGGAATACAGACAGCAGGAACACAGACAGGTTACTACAGCAGGAATACAGACAGCAGGAATACAGACAGGTTGATACAGCAGGAATACAGACAGGTTGATACAGCAGGAATACAGACAGGTTATACAGCAGGAACACATACAGCAGGAATACAGACAGGTTACTACAGCAGGAATACAGACAGCAGGAACACAGACAGGTTGATACAGCAGCAATACAGACAGGTTACTACAGCAGGAATACAGACAGCAGGAACACAGACAGGTTATACAGCAGGATTACAGACAGCAGGAACACAGACAGCAGGAACATAGACAGGTTGATACAGCAGGAATACAGACAGCAGGAACACAGACAGGTTGATACAGCAGGAATACAGACAGCAGGAATACAGACAGGTTACTACAGCAGGAATACAGACAGCAGGAATACAGACAGGTTATACAGCAGGAATACAGACAGCAGGAACACAGACAGGTTATACAGCAGGAATACAGACAGCAGGAACACAGACAGCAGGAACATAGACAGGTTGATACAGCAGGAATACAGACAGCAGGAACACAGACAGGTTGATACAGCAGGAATACAGACAGCAGGAACACAGACAGGTTACTACAGCAGGAATACAGACAGCAGGAATACAGACAGGTTGATACAGCAGGAATACAGACAGCAGGAACACAGACAGGTTATACAGCAGGAATACAGACAGCAGGAATACAGACAGCAGGAATACAGACAGGTTGATACAGCAGGAACACAGACAGCAGGAATACAGACAGGTTGATACAGCAGGAATACAGACAGCAGGAACACAGACAGGTTACTACAGCAGGAATACAGACAGCAGGAATACAGACAGGTTGATACAGCAGGAATACAGACAGGTTGATACAGCAGGAATACAGACAGGTTATACAGCAGGAACACATACAGCAGGAATACAGACAGGTTACTACAGCAGGAATACAGACAGCAGGAACACAGACAGGTTGATACAGCAGCAATACAGACAGGTTACTACAGCAGGAATACAGACAGCAGGAACACAGACAGGTTGATACAGCAGGAATACAGACAGCAGGAACACAGACAGGTTGATACAGCAGGAATACAGACAGCAGGAACACAGACAGGTTGCTACAGCAGGAATACAGACAGCAGGAACACAGACAGGTTGATACAGCAGGAATACAGACAGGTTGATACAGCAGGAATACAGACAGGTTATACAGCAGGAACACAGACAGCAGGAATACAGACAGGTTACTACAGCAGGAATACAGACAGCAGGAATACAGACAGCAGGAACACAGACAGGTTATACAGCAGGAATACAGACAGCAGGAACACAGACAGGTTGATACAGCAGGAATACAGACAGCAGGAATACAGACAGGTTGATACAGCAGGCATACAGACAGCAGGAATACAGACAGGTTACTACAGCAGGAATACAGACAGCAGGAACACAGACAGCAGGAACACAGACAGGTTGATACAGCAGGAACACAGACAGCAGGAATACAGACAGGTTGATACAGCAGGAATACAGACAGCAGGAACACAGACAGGTTACTACAGCAGGAATACAGACAGCAGGAATACAGACAGGTTGATACAGCAGGAATACAGACAGGTTGATACAGCAGGAATACAGACAGGTTATACAGCAGGAACACATACAGCAGGAATACAGACAGGTTACTACAGCAGGAATACAGACAGCAGGAACACAGACAGGTTGATACAGCAGCAATACAGACAGGTTACTACAGCAGGAATACAGACAGCAGGAACACAGACAGGTTATACAGCAGGATTACAGACAGCAGGAACACAGACAGCAGGAACATAGACAGGTTGATACAGCAGGAATACAGACAGCAGGAACACAGACAGGTTGATACAGCAGGAATACAGACAGCAGGAACACAGACAGGTTGATACAGCAGGAATACAGACAGCAGGAACACAGACAGGTTGATACAGCAGGAATACAGACAGCAGGAACACAGACAGGTTACTACAGCAGGAATACAGACAGCAGGAATACAGACAGGTTGATACAGCAGGAATACAGACAGGTTGATACAGCAGGAATACAGACAGGTTATACAGCAGGAACACAGACAGCAGGAATACAGACAGGTTACTACAGCAGGAATACAGACAGCAGGAATACAGACAGGTTACTACAGCAGGAATACAGACAGCAGGAACACAGACAGGTTATACAGCAGGAATACAGACAGCAGGAACACAGACAGGTTGATACAGCAGGAATACAGACAGCAGGAATACAGACAGGTTGATACAGCAGGCATACAGACAGCAGGAATACAGACAGGTTACTACAGCAGGAATACAGACAGCAGGAACACAGACAGGTTATACAGCAGGAATACAGACAGCAGGAACACAGACAGCAGGAACATAGACAGGTTGATACAGCAGGAATACAGACAGCAGGAACACAGACAGGTTGATACAGCAGGAATACAGACAGCAGGAATACAGACAGGTTGATACAGCAGGAATACAGACAGCAGGAATACTGACAGGTTGATACAGCAGGAATACAGACAGCAGGAACACAGACAGGTTACTACAGCAGGAATACAGACAGCAGGAATACAGACAGGTTGATACAGCAGGAATACAGACAGGTTACTACAGCAGGAATACAGACAGCAGGAATACAGACAGGTTGATACAGCAGGATTACAGACAGCAGGAACACAGACAGGTTATACAGCAGGAATACAGACAGCAGGAACACAGACAGCAGGAACATAGACAGGTTGATACAGCAGGAATACAGACAGCAGGAACACAGACAGGTTGATACAGCAGGAATACAGACAGCAGGAACACAGACAGGTTACTACAGCAGGAATACAGACAGCAGGAATACAGACAGGTTGATACAGCAGGAATACAGACAGCAGGAACACAGACAGGTTATACAGCAGGAATACAGACTTCAGGAATACAGACAGCAGGAATACAGACAGGTTGATACAGCAGGAACACAGACAGCAGGAATACAGACAGGTTGATACAGCAGGAATACAGACAGCAGGAACACAGACAGGTTACTACAGCAGGAATACAGACAGCAGGAATACAGACAGGTTGATACAGCAGGAATACAGACAGGTTGATACAGCAGGAATACAGACAGGTTATACAGCAGGAACACATACAGCAGGAATACAGACAGGTTACTACAGCAGGAATACAGACAGCAGGAACACAGACAGGTTGATACAGCAGCAATACAGACAGGTTACTACAGCAGGAATACAGACAGCAGGAACACAGACAGGTTATACAGCAGGATTACAGACAGCAGGAACACAGACAGCAGGAACATAGACAGGTTGATACAGCAGAAATACAGACAGCAGGAACACAGACAGGTTGATACAGCAGGAATACAGACAGCAGGAACACAGACAGGTTGATACAGCAGGAATACAGACAGCAGGAATACAGACAGGTTGATACAGCAGGAATACAGACAGCAGGAACACAGACAGGTTACTACAGCAGGAATACAGACAGCAGGAATACAGACAGGTTGATACAGCAGGAATACAGACAGGTTGATACAGCAGGAATACAGACAGGTTATACAGCAGGAACACAGACAGCAGGAATACAGACAGGTTACTACAGCAGGAATACAGACAGCAGGAATACAGACAGGTTACTACAGCAGGAATACAGACAGCAGGAACACAGACAGGTTATACAGCAGGAATACAGACAGCAGGAACACAGACAGGTTGATACAGCAGGAATACAGACAGCAGGAATACAGACAGGTTGATACAGCAGGCATACAGACAGCAGGAATACAGACTGGTTACTACAGCAGGAATACAGACAGCAGGAACACAGACAGGTTATACAGCAGGATTACAGACAGCAGGAACACAGACAGCAGGAACATAGACAGGTTGATACAGCAGGAATACAGACAGCAGGAACACAGACAGGTTGATACAGCAGGAATACAGACAGCAGGAATACAGACAGGTTGATACAGCAGGAATACAGACAGCAGGAATACTGACAGGTTGATACAGCAGGAATACAGACAGCAGGAACACAGACAGGTTACTACAGCAGGAATACAGACAGCAGGAATACAGACAGGTTGATACAGCAGGAATACAGACAGGTTGATACAGCAGGAATACAGACAGGTTACTACAGCAGGAATACAGACAGCAGGAATACAGACAGGTTGATACAGCAGGATTACAGACAGCAGGAACACAGACAGGTTATACAGCAGGAATACAGACAGCAGGAACACAGACAGCAGGAACATAGACAGGTTGATACAGCAGGAATACAGACAGCAGGAACACAGACAGGTTGATACAGCAGGAATACAGACAGCAGGAATACAGACAGGTTGATACAGCAGGAATACAGAGAGCAGGAATACAGACAGGTTGATACAGCAGGAATACAGACAGCAGGAATACAGACAGGTTACTACAGCAGGAATACAGACAGCAGGAACACAGACAGGTTATACAGCAGGAATACAGACAGCAGGAACACAGACAGGTTGATACAGCAGGAATACAGACAGCAGGAATACAGACAGGTTGATACAGCAGGCATACAGACAGCAGGAATACAGACAGCAGGAACACAGACAGGTTGATACAGCAGGAATACAGACAGCAGGAATACAGACAGGTTGATACAGCAGGCATACAGACAGCAGGAATACAGACAGGTTACTACAGCAGGAATACAGACAGCAGGAATACAGACAGGTTGATACAGCAGGAATACAGACAGGTTGATACAGCAGGAATACAGACAGGTTATACAGCAGGAACACAGACAGCAGGAATACAGACAGGTTGATACAGCAGGAATACAGACAGCAGGAACACAGACAGGTTGATACAGCAGGAATACAGACAGCAGGAACACAGACAGGTTACTACAGCAGGAACACAGACAGCAGGAATACAGACAGGTTGATACAGCAGGAATACAGACAGGTTGATACAGCAGGAATACAGACAGCAGGAATACAGACAGCAGGAACACAGACAGGTTGATACAGCAGGAATACAGACAGCAGGAATACAGATAGCAGGAACACAGACAGGTTGATACAGCAGGAATACAGACAGCAGGAATACAGACAGGTTATACAGCAGGAATAAAGACAGCAGGAATACAGACACGTTGATACAGCAGGAATACAGACAGCAGGAATACAGACAGGTTGATACAGCAGGAATACAGACAGCAGGAACACAGACAGGTTGATACAGCAGGAATACAGACAGCAGGAACACAGACAGGTTACTACAGCAGGAACACAGACAGGTTACTACAGCAGGAATACAGACAGCAGGAATACAGACAGGTTGATACAGCAGGAATACAGACAGGTTGATACAGCAGGAATACAGACAGGTTATACAGCAGGAACACAGACAGCAGGAATACAGACAGGTTACTACAGCAGGAATACAGACAGCAGGAATACAGACAGGTTACTACAGCAGGAATACAGACAGCAGGAACACAGACAGGTTATACAGCAGGAATACAGACAGCAGGAACACAGACAGGTTGATACAGCAGGAATACAGACAGCAGGAATACAGACAGGTTGATACAGCAGGAATACAGACAGCAGGAACACAGACAGGTTATACAGCAGGATTACAGAAAGCAGGAACACAGACAGCAGGAACATAGACAGGTTGATACAGCAGGAATACAGACAGCAGGAACACAGAAAGGTTGATACAGCAGGAATACAGACAGCAGGAATACAGACAGGTTGATACAGCAGGAATACAGACAGCAGGAATACTGACAGGTTGATACAGCAGGAATACAGACAGCAGGAACACAGACAGGTTACTACAGCAGGAATACAGACAGCAGGAATACAGACAGGTTGATACAGCAGGAATACAGACAGGTTGATACAGCAGGAATACAGACAGGTTACTACAGCAGGAATACAGACAGCAGGAATACAGAGAGGTTGATACAGCAGGATTACAGACAGCAGGAACACAGACAGGTTATACAGCAGGAATACAGACAGCAGGAACACAGACAGCAGGAACATAGACAGGTTGATACAGCAGGAATACAGACAGCAGGAACACAGACAGGTTGATACAGCAGGAATACAGACAGCAGGAATACAGACAGGTTGATACAGCAGGCATACAGACAGCAGGAATACAGACAGCAGGAACACAGACAGGTTGATACAGCAGGAATACAGACAGCAGGAATACAGACAGGTTGATACAGCAGGCATACAGACAGCAGGAATACAGACAGGTTACTACTGCAGGAATACAGACAGCAGGAATACAGACAGGTTGATACAGCAGGAATACAGACAGGTTGATACAGCAGGAATACAGACAGGTTATACAGCAGGAACACAGACAGCAGGAATACAGACAGGTTGATACAGCAGGAATACAGACAGCAGGAACACAGACAGGTTGATACAGCAGGAATACAGACAGCAGGAACACAGACAGGTTACTACAGCAGGAACACAGACAGCAGGAATACAGACAGGTTGATACAGCAGGAATACAGACAGGTTGATACAGCAGGAATACAGACAGCAGGAATACAGATAGCAGGAACACAGACAGGTTGATACAGCAGGAATACAGACAGCAGGAATACAGACAGGTTATACAGCAGGAATAAAGACAGCAGGAATACAGACACGTTGATACAGCAGGAATACAGACAGCAGGAACACAGACAGGTTGATACAGCAGGAATACAGACAGCAGGAACACAGACAGGTTACTACAGCAGGAACACAGACAGCAGGAAATCAGACAGGTTGATACAGCAGGAATACAGACAGGTTGATACAGCAGGAATACAGACAGCAGGAATACAGACAGCAGGAACACAGACAGGTTGATACAGCAGGAATACAGACAGCAGGAATACAGACAGCAGGAACACAGACAGGTTGATACAGCAGGAATACAGACAGCAGGAATACAGACAGGTTATACAGCAGGAATAAAGACAGCAGGAATACAGACACGTTGATACAGCAGGAATACAGACAGCAGGAACACAGACAGGTTGATACAGCAGGAATACAGAAAGGTTACTACAGCAGGAACACAGACAGGTTGATACAGCAGGAACACAGACAGCAGGAACACAGACAGGTTATACAGCAGGAATACAGAAAGGTTACTACAGCAGGAACACAGACAGGTTGATACAGCAGGAACACAGACAGCAGGAACACAGACAGCAGGAACACAGACAGCAGGAACACAGACAGGTTGATAAAGCAGGAACACAGACAGGTTATACAGCAGGAATACAGACAGCAGGAACACAGACAGGTTATACAGCAGGAATACAGACAGCAGGAACACAGACAGGTTGATACAGCAGGGATACAGACAGCAGGAATACAGACAGGTTACTACAGCAGGAATACAGACAGCAGGAACACAGACAGGTTATACAGCAGGAATACAGACAACAGGAACACAGACAGGTTATACAGCAGGAATAAAGACAGCAGGAACATAGACAGGTTACTACAGCAGGAATACAGACAGCAGGAATACAGACAGGTTGATACATCAGGAATACAGACAGGTTATACAGCAGGAATACAGACAGGTTGATGCAGCAGGAACACAGACAGCAGGAATACAGACAGGTTATACAGCAGGAACACAGACAGGTTATACAGCAGGAACACAGACAGGTTGATACAGCATGAATACAGACAGTAGGAATACAGACAGGTTACTACAGCAGGAATACAGACAGCAGGAATACAGACAGGTTGATACAGCAGGAATACAGACAGCAGGAACACAGACAGCAGGAACACAGACAGGTTGATTCAGCAGGAACACAGACAGGTTATACAGCAGGAATACAGACAGCAGGAACACAGACAGGTTATACAGCAGGAATACAGACAGCAGGAATACAGACAGGTTGATACAGCAGGAATACAGACAGGTTATACAGCAGGAACACAGACAGCAGGAACACAGACAGCAGGAACACAGACAGGTTGATACAGCAGGAATACAGACAGCAGGAACACAGACATGTTACTACAGCAGGAATACAGACAGCAGGAATACAGACAGGTTGAGGAGGATCAATCAGACAGACTGGCCGTGTTATAATCAATCAGACAGACTGGCCGTGTTATAATCAATCAGACAGATTGGCAGTATTATAATCAATCAGACTGATTGGCCGTGTTATAATCAATCAGACAGACTGGCCGTGTTATAATCAATCAGACAGACTGGCCGTGTTATAATCAATCAGACAGACGGGCCGTGTTATAATCAATCAGACAGACTGGCCGTGTTATAATCAATCAGAAAGACTGGCCGTGTTATAATCAATCAGAAAGACTGGCCGTGTTATAATCAATCAGACAGACTGGTCGTAGTTATATTAATCACAATATATGAGAACAACTAATCCTCACGATGACTCACTGGAAAGAAGATTTATGATACATGATGAGGTTTTTTTTTCTTGACCACCACATGACCTGACTAAAGGAGTATAATGTGTAAAATTTAGAGCTATGAAGGATTTGTTCCCGACCAGTCAGAGAGAGAGAGAGAGAGAGAACTCTACGGGTCAGCGCTGAACTATGGGCCTGGGCTCAGGGGGTCATCGCCTGCGGCTTCCATGCAGACACAGCTCAGCAGCTTGTTATCGACCTATGATCGTGACTCCCTTCCCTTCGCCTCAGCTCTCGTTCCCTGGGAATCCCAAATGTCTCTCTATTCCCTATGTAGTGCACTACTTTTTTTGACCAAGGGCCCATGGGGCCCAAAGTAGTGCACTATACTCCAGCCTAGTTAAATAAAATACAAAAATAAGTAAATAAAAAAATAGGAATACGGAGCAATATGGGATTCAAACTATACTTTATAATGCTTTATAAACCAAACCCTCCTGTTTACTACCTCTATACTTTATAATGCTTTATAAACCAAACCCTCCTGTTTACTACCTCTATACTTTATAATGCTTTATAAACCAAACCCTCCTGTTTACTACCTCTATACTTTATAATGCTTTATAAACCAAACCCTCCTGTTTACTACCTCTATACTTTATAATGCTTTATAAACCAAACCCTCCTGTTTACTACCTCTATACTTTATAATGCTTTATAAACCAAACCCCACTGTTTACTACCTCTATACTTTATAATGCTTCATAAACCAAACCCTCCTGTTTACTACCTCTATACTTTATAATGCTTTATAAACCAAACCCGACTGTTTACTACCTCTATACTTTATAATGCTTTATAAACCAAACCCTCCTGTTTACTACCTCTATACTTTATAATGCTTTATAAACCAAACCCTCCTGTTTACTACCTCTATACTTTATAATGCTTTATGAACCAAACCCGACTGTTTACTACCTCTATACTTTATAATGCTTTATAAACCAAACCCGACTGTTTACTACCTCTATACTTTATAATGCTTTATAAACCAAACCCGACTGTTTACTACAGCTCTACTTTATATAACAATAGGATCAGTTGCAGCTCCCCTTCTCTGCTCTGTTTACAGTAGCAAGGTCCGGCTGAGACAAAGACAGAGGCAAGGCCCGGCTGAGACAAAGACAGAGGCAAGGCCCAGCTGAGACAAAGACAGAGGCAAGGCCCGGCTGAGGCAGAGGCAAGGCCCAGCTGAGACAAAGACAGAGGCAAGGCCCAGCTGAAACAGAGACAGAGGCAAGGCCCAGCTGAAACAGAGACAGAGGCAAGGCCCAGCTGAGACAGAGACAGAGGCAAGGACCTGCTGAGGCAGAGGCAAGGCCCGGCTGAGACATAGACAGAGGCAAGGCCCAGCTGAGACAGAGACAGAGGCAAGCCGCCCTGCAGGGAAAGAAACGGGTCAAAGTCCAAACATTACCTTCTAAGTGGTATTTAACAAAACAGACTTTAAACCAAAGGGGCCATAAAACCCTATTTTTGTGAGGGGAGTTATTTTACAGTCAGGTTACTGATCAACTTGTTAAAGGCTGTATCCCAAATGGCATCCTATTCCCTGTATAGAGCCCCATATGGTCCTGATCAAATGTAGTGCACTATATAAGGGGTAGGGTGCCATTTTGGACTCAGGAATGGTTAAGATCTTGACCTCCGTGGCTGTAGGGCTGTAGGTTCTCCCTGCCCAGACCATAGAGATTAGGCCTGCATGCTGTTGGGTTGTTGGGCTGTAGAATGTAGGGCTGTGAATTATAGGGCTGTAGGTTTGTAGGACTGTAGGGCTATTGGGCTGTAGACTGTAGAGCTATTGGGCTGTAGGGCTGTAGGGGTGTAGGGGTGTAGGGCTGTAGGGGTGTAGGGTGTTTGAGCTGTAGGGCTGTAGGCTGTAGAGCTATTGGGCTGTCGGGCTGTTGGGCTGTAGGGCTGTAGGCTGTAGGGCTGTAGGGCTGTAGGGCTGTAGGCTGGCTAGCTGGGTGGATAAGACAGCTACAGCCCAGTGAAAGGTCTCTGGATGAATGGACAAAGATGAAAAGCTACTATTGGGCCAGTCATGAAGCCATAGAGACATGGAGACATAGAGACATAGAGTCATAGAGACATAGAGACATAGAGACATAAAGTCATAGAGACATAGAGACATAGAGACATAGTGACATAGAGACATAGTGACATAGTGACATAGTGACATAGAGACCTAGAGATATAGAGACCTAGAGACATAGAGACATAGAGACATAGAGACATAGTGACATAGTGACATAGTGACATAGTGACATAGTGACATAGAGACCTAGAGATATAGAGACCTAGAGACATAGAGACATAGAGACATGGAGACATGGAGACATGGAGACATGGAGTCATAGAGACATAGGACATAGTGACATAGTGACCTAGAGACCTAGAGATATAGAGTCATAGAGACATGGAGTCATAGAGACATAGAGACATGGAGACATGGAGACATAGAGACATAGAGACATAGACAGAGATGCAGAGACGTAGAGTCATAGAGTCATAGAGACATAGAGACATAGAGACAGAAAGACATGGAGACATGGAGACGTAGAGTCGTAGAGTCGTAGAGTCGTAGAGACATAGAGACAGAGAGACGAGGACTCCAGACTGAGCTTTGATCAGATGGGTGGACAGACCTTCTATGGGTTAACTAATGAGGACCTTGCTGAATAAATACAATTGAGTTTCCTTGTTGACTTAAAGAGTTTTCATTTTTTTTTCAGGTTCAATCTTTTGCCAAGTCATTATCTCAGAATGCGTAACGAGAGGCCCCCTGTCAGAATGCCTAACGAGAGGCCCCCCTGTCAGAATGCCTAACGAGAGGCCCCCCTGTCAGAATGCCTAACGAGAGGCCCCCCTGTCAGAATGCCTAACGAGAGGCCCCCCTGTCAGAATGCGTAACGAGAGGCCCCCCTGTCAGAATGCCTAACGAGAGGCCCCCCTGTCAGAATGCCTAACGAGAGGCCCCCCTGTCAGAATGCCTAACGAGAGGCCCCCTGTCAGAATGCCTAACGAGAGGCCCCCCTGTCAGAATGCCTAACGAGAGGCCCCCTGTCAGAATGCCTAACGAGAGGCCCCCCTGTCAGAATGCCTAACGAGAGGCCCCCTGTCAGAATGCCTAACGAGAGGCCCCCTGTCAGAATGCCTAACGAGAGGCCCCCTGTCAGAATGCCTAACGAGAGGCCCCCTGTCAGAATGCCTAACGAGAGGCCCCCTGTCAGAATGCCTAACGAGAGGCCCCCCTGTCAGAATGCCTAACGAGAGGCCCCCCTGTCAGAATGCCTAACGAGAGGCCCCCCTGTCAGAATGCCTAACGAGAGGCCCCCCTGTCAGAATGCCTAACGAGAGGCCCCCCTTGTCAGAATGCCTAACGAGAGGCCCCCCTGTCAGAATGCCTAACGAGAGGCCCCCCTGTCAGAATGCCTAACGAGAGGCCCCCCTGTCAGAATGCCTAACGAGAGGCCCCCTGTCAGAATGCCTAACGAGAGGCCCCCCTGTCAGAATGCCTAACGAGAGGCCCCCCTGTCAGAATGCCTAACGAGAGGCCCCCCTGTCAGAATGCCTAACGAGAGGCCCCCCTGTCAGAATGCCTAACGAGAGGCCCCCTGTCAGAATGCCTAACGAGAGGCCCCCCTGTCAGAATGCCTAACGAGAGGCCCCCTGTCAGAATGCCTAACGAGAGGCCCCCCTGTCAGAATGCCTAACGAGAGGCCCCCCTGTCAGAATGCCTAACGAGAGGCCCCCTGTCAGAATGCCTAACGAGAGGCCCCCCTGTCAGAATGCCTAACGAGAGGCCCCCCTGTCAGAATGCCTAACGAGAGGCCCCCCTGTCAGAATGCCTAACGAGAGGCCCCCCCTGTCAGAATGCCTAACGAGAGGCCCCCCTGTCAGAATGCCTAACGAGAGGCCCCCCTTGTCAGAATGCCTAACGAGAGGCCCCCTTGTCAGAATGCCTAACGAGAGGCCCCCCTGTCAGAATGCCTAACGAGAGGCCCCCCTGTCAGAATGCCTAACGAGAGGCCCCCCTGTCAGAATGCCTAACGAGAGGCCCCCTGTCAGAATGCCTAACGAGAGGCCCCCTGTCAGAATGCCTAACGAGAGGCCCCCCTGTCAGAATGCCTAACGAGAGGCCCCCCTGTCAGAATGCCTAACGAGAGGCCCCCCTGTCAGAATGCCTAACGAGAGGCCCCCCTGTCAGAATGCCTAACGAGAGGCCCCCTGTCAGAATGCCTAACGAGAGGCCCCCCTGTCAGAATGCCTAACGAGAGGCCCCCCTGTCAGAATGCCTAACGAGAGGCCCCCTGTCAGAATGCCTGACGAGAGGCCCCCCCCCGAGGGCTGCAGTAGTTAATGTCACTGTTTGAGACGCCTGGCATTGTGGGATATCACTGTTGGGGTAAATATAGGATGCCAGTACATATGTGTACACATATGGTCTAACTCAGTCACGCTCTGGTTGCAGGGTAGAGCTGTACTGCTTCAGAATGAAGTATGTTCCCTGATGCCACCCTATTCAACTTCCTGGTGCAACACTTGTACAGTAGATGGACATGTATCGGGCCCTGGTCCATTTCCTGTAGTGTCAGTACTCCCACATACAGGACAACGGTTCTGGTGATGTTGTAGTGTAACCATGTGTAAGGACTCTGAGTGCGGACCTGCGTTTGAACACGGTCTGAGATAGAGAGAGAGAGAGAGAGAGAGAGAGAGAGAGAGAGAGAGAGAGAGAGAGAGAGAGAGAGAGAGAGAGAGAGAGAGAGAGAGAGAGAGAGAGAGAGAGAGAGAGAGAGAGAGAGAGAGAGAGAGAGAGAGAGAGAGAGAGAGAGAGAGAGAGAGCTCTGGTCTGTTCAATCATTAACGCTGTGCAAACAATACATTGCCGTTTCAATGTTACCAAAGGAAAGTACTCTTGTTGTTTGTCGTATTCTGTCAGCGAGGCTGAGGGGTTTGAAGTTTACCTGGTGACTGGCTAGAGTAGAACCAACGATCAACGCTAAGAGAAGTCTCTAGAAGCAGGCTGTCTCTGACCAAGCAGGCTGTCTCTAACCAAGCAGGCTGTCTCTGACCAAGCAGGCTGTCTCTGACCAAGCAGGCTGTCTCTGACCAAGCGTGCTGTCTCTAACCAAGCGTGCTGTCTCTGACCAAGCAGGCTGTCTCTGACCAAGCAGGCTGTCTCTGACCAATCAGGCTGTCTCTGACGAAGCAGGCTGTCTCTGGCCAAGCGTGCTGTCTCTGACCAAGCAGGCTGTCTCTGACCAAGCAGGCTGTCTCTGGCCAAGTAGGCTGTCTCTGACCAAGCGTGCTGTCTCTGACCAAGCGTGCTGTCTCTAACCAAGCAGACCTGTCTCTGACCACGGTGTCCCTCTCCCAGAGTGCCAAGAACCTTGGCGTGACCCTGGACGACACCCTGTCGTTCTCTGCAAACGTCAAAGCGGTGTCTCGCTCCTACAGGTTAATGCTCTACAACGTCCGTAGAGTACGACCCTTCCTCACCCAGGAAGAGACGCAGGTCCTAATCCAGGCGCTTGTCCTCTTCAGTCTAGACTACTGCTCGCATCACCCTCAAGACCACGGTACTTCCCTACGGAGCAGAAAGGGGAACCGTCCCCTCCTTACCTTCAGGCTATGTTCAAAAACCCCCTTCATCCCAAACTGAGCACTCCATTCCTCCACCTCTGATCTCTTGGTCCTTCCCACCCCTACAGGAGGGGCAGATCCCACTCAGTCCAATCAAAGCTCTTCTCTGTCCGAGCAACCCCAATGGTGTTGAACCAGTTTTCCCCTGAAGCTAGGACAACAGAGTACCTGCCAGCTTCCCGAAAAACATCTGAAAGCCTACCTCTTCAAAAAGTATATTAAATAGCTTTCGCGACGGGGCCCCCGCCACTTCTCTTTTCCCACGAGGACTGACTTTGCTATTCAGTACTTTGCTGAGAGAAAATGTATTTGATACGACGTCGGTTTTCTCACCTAGCTGTCTCAAGATGAACGTACTTGTCACGACACCTACGGAAGGTGGCGCCCCCTCCTCGCCCGGGCGGCGCTCGGCGGTCGTTTCGTCGCCGGCCTACTAGCTGCCCCCGATCTATGTTTCACGTTCTGTTAGTCAGGCCTGGCTTAGTTACCCACCTGTTTTGTGTTAGTTGTTAGTGGGGAAGGGTATTGAGGCTAGCTAGTTAGGTTTGTGGTTTGTGCGGGATTGTTCGTCGTCAGGGTTGTTTGTTTGATATGAAGTTCTGCCCTCTTGGGAGTTACGTCCCTGGTGAACGTTCTTTAAAGGGTGGTGTCTTTATTTTTGCACACCCTGCACTCCGTTCTTTGCATATTTTTTCCCGTGTGAATATTTCATTAAACTTTATTTCCTGAATCATCCGTGTCCTGCGCCTGACTCAACCTCTCCTGATTGCTCCACCCACCCGTTGTGACAGTACTAATTGTAAGTCGCTCTGGAATCGTAGCATCTGCTAAATGACTAGAAGTGTGAAATGTTAACGGCAGCCGGACCGTCCAGTGAGCGCTGCTCTGGCTGATCTAAAAGGTGTTTTCCAAAAACCAAACGTTACATCAGAGTGTTTCTGGGGATGGTGAAGACCTTCAGACATCAGAGTGTTTCTGGGGATGGTGAAGACCTTCAGACATCAGAGTGTTTCTGGGGATGGTGAAGACCTTCAGACGTCAGAGTGTTTCTGGGGACGGTGAAGATTCAAGAGTTTTCCTGGGACGGTGAAGACCTTCAGACGTCAGAGTGTTTCTGGGGACGGTGAAGACCTTCAGACATCAGAGTGTTTCTGGGGACAGTGAAGACCTTCAGACATCAGAGTGTTTCTGGGGACGGTGAAGACCTTCAGACGTCAGAGTGTTTCTGGGGACGGTGAAGACCTTCAGACATCAGAGTTTTTCCTGGGACGGTGAAGACCTTCAGACATCAGAGTGTTTCTGGGGACGGTGAAGACCTTCAGACATCAGAGTGTCTCTGGGGACGGTGAAGACCTTCAGACATCAGAGTGTTTCTGGGGATGTTCAGACGTCAGAGTGTTTCTGGGGATGGTGAAGACCTTCAGACGTCAGAGTGTTTTGAAAAGAGTGTTTCTGGGGACGGTACCTTCAGCGTCAGAATGTTTCTGGGGACGGTGAAGACCTTCAGACATCAGAGTTTTTCCTGGGACGGTGAAGACCTTCAGACATCAGAGTGTCTCTGGGGACGGTGAAGACCTTCAGACATCAGAGTGTCTCTGGGGACGGTGAAGACCTTCAGACATAACACATTTAACCGGGCAAGTCAGTTAAAAACAAATTCTTACTTACAATGATGGCCTACTAGGAACAGTGGGTTAACTGCCTTGTTCAGGGGGCAGAACGACAGATTTTTACCTTGTCAGCTCGGGGATTCAATCTTGCAACCTTTCGGTTACTGGCCCAACGCTCTAACCACTAGGCTACCTGCCGCCCCTCCACTCTAACCACTAGGCTACCTGCCGCCCCTCCACTCTAACCACTAGGCTACCTAACGCCCCTCCACTCTAACCACTAGGCTACCTACCGCCCTCCACTCTAACCACTAGGCTACCTGCCTCCCCTCCACTCTAACCACTAGGCTACCTGCCTCCCCTCCACTCTAACCACTAGGCTACCTGCTTCCCCTCCACTCTAACCACTAGGCTAACTGCCGCCCCTCCACTCTAACCACTAGGCTACCTGCTGTCCCTCCACTCTAACCACTGGGTTACCTGCCGTCCCTCCACTCTAACCACTAGGCAACCTGCTTCCCCTCCACCCTAACCACTAGGCTACCTGCCTCCCCTCCACTCTAACCACCAGGCTACCTGCTTCCCCTCCACTCTAACCACTAGGCTACCTGCCTCCCCTCCACTCTAACCACTAGGCTACCTAACGTCCCTCCACTCTAACCACTAGGCTACCTGCCTCCCCTCCACTCTAACCACTAGGCTACCTGCCTCCCCTCCACTCTAACCACTAGGCTACCCTGCCCCCCCCCCACTCTAACCACTAGGCTACCCTGCCCCCCCTCCACTCTAACCACTAGGCTACCTGCCGCCCCTCCACTCTAACCACTAGGCTACCTGCCGCCCCTCCACTCTAACCACTAGGCTACCTGCCTCCCCTCCACTCTAACCACTAGGCTACCTGCCACCCCTCCACTCTAACCACTAGGCTACCTGCCGCCCCTCCACTCTAACCACTTGGCTACCTGCCTCCCCTCCACTCTAACCACTAGGCTACCTGCCACCCCTCCACTCTAACCACTAGGCTACCTGCCACCCCTCCACTCTAACCACTAGGCTACCTGCCTCCCCTCCACTCTAACCACTAGGCTACCTGCCGCCCCTCCACTCTAACCACTAGGCTACCTGCCGCCCCTCCACTCTAACCACTAGGCTACCTGCCGCCCCTCCACTCTAACCACTAGGCTACCTGCCGCCCCTCCACTCTAACCACTAGGCTACCTGCCTCCCCTCCACTCTAACCACTAGGCTACCTGCCTCCCCTCCACTCTAACCACTAGGCTACCTGCCGCTCCTCCACTCTAACCACTAGGCTACCTGCCGCCCCTCCACTCTAACCACTAGGCTACCTGCCGCTCCTCCACTCTAACCACTAGGCTACCTGCCGCCCCTCCACTCTAACCACTAGGCTACCTGCCGCCCCTCCACTCTAACCACTAGGCTACCTGCCGCCCCTCCACTCTAACCACTAGGCTACCTGCCGCCCCTCCACTCTAACCACTAGGCTACCTGCCGCTCCTCCACTCTAACCACTAGGCTACCTGCCGCCCCTCCACTCTAACCACTAGGCTACCTACCTCCCTCCACTCTAACCACTAGGCTACCTGCCGCCCCTCCACTCTAACCACTAGGCTACCTGCCACCCCTCCACTCTAACCACTAGGCTACCTGCCGCTCCTCCACTCTAACCACTAGGCTACCTGCCGCCTCCTCCACTCTAACCACTAGGCTACCTACCGCCCCTCCACTCTAACCACTAGGCTACCTGCCTACCCCTCCACTCTAACCACCAGGCTACCCTGCCACCCCTCCACTCTAACCACTAGGCTACCTGCCGCTCCTCCACTCTAACCACTAGGCTACCTGCCACCCCATGTATGAAGAAACTTATTTGAAGATTATTTGAAGAAGTTCTTCAACCATTGAAAGGGAAAGTGAAAGCCAGAGCTATGCCTTCAATCTAACCACAGTGCATTTTATCAGGTCTTCCAGACCCTGTCCTGTGGTCTACTGCTGTGAGTCTCCGTGGAAACGAAACTGGGGTGTGTGTTTGTTACCGTAACAGACCAGTAACTAAAGTTAAGTCCCAAATGGCACCTCAATTCCTCTCCGTAGTGCACTACTTTCCAACATGGGCTCATAGGGCTTTTAGGGCCTCTGGTCCAAAGTAGTTCACTATTGTAACGCATAGGGTACGATTTGGGGATTACATCCACAGCCTTAGAAGGCTACAGTTTTGTCAATAGCTGCAGATTGGCAGGCAGCGTAGATAGAAACCTCTTGCATCAGGCATCATGGTAAACCACTTCACCATCAGACAGGGCTCGCTTCTGTAAAAAAAACTGCTGGAGCTACACATCTTGACTGTTGAGGAATTTCCCGAACTTCGGCTGTCCCTGTAGGAGAATACTTTTTTTTGGGGGGGTTCCATGTAAAACTCTTTCCCCAGAGGGTTCTACATGGAACACAAAAGGGTTCTACCTGGAACCAAAAAGGGTTCTACCTGGAACCCAAAAGAGTTCTACCTGGAACCCAAAAGAGTTCTACCTGAAACCCAAAAGAGTTCTACCTGGAACCAAAAAGGGTTCTACCTGGAACCAAAAAGGGTTCTACCTGGAACCAAAAAGAGTTCTACCTGGAACCCAAAAGAGTTCTACCTGGAACCCCTGAAGCCCAAAAGAGTTCTACCTGGAATCCAAAAGGGTGTTCCTATGGGGACAGCCGAAGAACCCTTTTGAAACCCTTTTTTATAAGAGTACAGGACAGTTTGTCTGCATCCCAAATTACCTGAGCCCTGTGAGTGGGGAGAGAGAGAGAGAGAGAGAGAGAAGAGAGAGAGAGAGAGAGAGAGAGAGAGAGAGAGAGAGAGAGAGAGAGAGAGAGAGAGAGAGAGAGAGAGAGAGAGAGAGAGAGAGAGAGGAAAACATTGACCCTTTATTATGGACAGTCCCCTCCTTCTGTTCCCATGTAGACGACAGTAAATACCTTTGGCACACTGAGAATATAGATAGCTGTGAGTATAAGAGAAAAAAACAACACATCGTCGAACAGTTAAAACGTCGTCTGGCCCCTCCTATCTCCTATCTGGAATCGTTCTCGTCAACAGGTCTCATACTGCAGGCATAGAAGCTATACAACACAGAGATGCCTGTGAATATAACGCAAATATTGATATTTGTAGATGGTAAGTTTGAATGGAAACTTACTGTGTACATAGATACATAGTAGTGAGTTTCTCCTTTCTTCCTTCCTGGACCTGACAAGCAGGAAGGAGGTTTACCACCTGTTGTTATTACATTATGGTGATAGACAAGGTTACTGATGAGGAAGAGAGATTGACCTTGATGAAGTACTGTCCTCTATATGGTGTTATCCTGGTCTGTCTGTCTGTCTGTCCTCTATATGGTGTTATCCTGGTCAGTCTGTCTGTCCTCTATATGGTGTTAACCTGGTCAGTCAGTCTGTCCTCTATATGGTGTTATCCTGGTCTGTCTGTCCTCTATATGGTGTTATCCTGGTCAGGTCTGTCCTCTATATGGTGTTAACCTGGTCAGTCTGTCTGTCTGTCCTCTATATGGTGTTATCCTGGTCAGCTGTCTGTCTGTCCTCTATATGGTGTTATCCTGGTCAGTCTGTCTGTCTGTCCTCTATATGGTGTTAACCTGGTCAGGTCTGTCCTCTATATGGTGTTAACCTGGTCAGTCTGTCTGTCTGTCCTCTATATGGTGTTAACCTGGTCAGTCTGTCCTCTATGGCTGGTCAGTCTGTCCTCTATATGGTGTTAACCTGGTCAGTCTGTCTGTCCTCTATATGGTGTTAACCTGGTCAGTCTGTCCTCTATATGGTGTTATCCTGGTCAGTCTGTCTGTCTGTCTGTCCTCTATATGGTGTTAACCTGGTCAGTCTGTCTGTCCTCTATATGGTGTTATCCTGGTCAGTCTGTCTGTCTGTCCTCTATATGGTGTTAACCTGGTCAGTCTGTCCTCTATATGGTGTTATCCTGGTCTATCTGTCCTCTATATGGTGTTATCCTGGTCAGTCTGTCCTCTATATGGTGTTATCCTGGTCAGTCTGTCCTCTATATGGTGTTATCCTGGTCAGTCTGTCCTCTATATGGTGTTAACCTGGTCTGTCTGTCTGTCTGTCCTCTATATGGTGTTATCCTGGTCAGTCTGTCTGTCTGTCCTCTATATGGTGTTATCCTGGTCTGTCTGTCTGTCTGTCCTCTATATGGTGTTATCCTGGTCAGTCTGTCTGTCTGTCCTCTATATGGTGTTATCCTGGTCAGTCTGTCTGTCTGTCCTCTATATGGTGTTATCCTGGTCAGTCTGTCTGTCTGTCCTCTATATGGTGTTGACCTGGTCAGTCTGTCTGTCTGTCCTCTATATGGTGTTAACCTGGTCAGTCTGTCCTCTATATGGTGTTATCCTGGTCAGTCTGTCTGTCTGTCCTCTATATGGTGTTATCCTGGTCAGTCTGTCTGTCCTCTATATGGTGTTATCCTGGTCAGTCTGTGTCTGTCCTCTATATGGTGTTAACCTGGTCAGTCTGTCCTCTATATGGTGTTATCCTGGTCTGTCTGTCTGTCTGTCCTCTATATGGTGTTAACCTGGTCAGTCTGTCTGTCCTCTATATGGTGTTAACCTGGTCAGTCTGTCCTCTATATGGTGTTATCCTGGTCAGTCTGTCTGTCTGTCCTCTATATGGTGTTATCCTGGTCAGTCTGTCTGTCTGTCCTCTATATGGTGTTATCCTGGTCTGTCTGTCTGTCTGTCCTCTATATGGTGTTATCCTGGTCAGTCTGTCTGTCTGTCCTCTATATGGTGTTATCCTGGTCAGTCTGTCTGTCTGTCCTCTATATGGTGTTAACCTGGTCAGTCTGTCCTCTATATGGTGTTAACCTGGTCAGTCTGTCTGTCTGTCCTCTATATGGTGTTATCCTGGTCAGTCTGTCTGTCTGTCCTCTATATGGTGTTAACCTGGTCAGTCTGTCTGTCTGTCCTCTATATGGTGTTAACCTGGTCAGTCTGTCCTCTATATGGTGTTAACCTGGTCAGTCTGTGTGTCTGTCCTCTATATGGTGTTAACCTGGTCAGTCTGTCCTCTATATGGTGTTAACCTGGTCAGTCAGTCTGTCCTCTATATGGTGTTATCCTGGTCAGTCTGTCTGTCTGTCCTCTATATGGTGTTATCCTGGTCAGTCTGTCTGTCTGTCCTCTATATGGTGTTAACCTGGTCAGTCTGTCTGTCCTCTATATGGTGTTATCCTGGTCAGTCTGTCTGTCCTCTATATGGTGTTATCCTGGTCTGTCTGTCTGTCCTCTATATGGTGTTAACCTGGTCAGTCTGTCTGTCCTCTATATGGTGTTATCCTGGTCAGTCTGTCTGTCTGTCCTCTATATGGTGTTATCCTGGTCAGTCTGTCTGTCTGTCCTCTATATGGTGTTAACCTGGCGTCTGTCTGTCCTCTATATGGTGTTATCCTGGTCAGTCTGTCTGTCCTCTATATGGTGTTAACCTGGTCAGTCTGTCCTCTATATGGTGTTAACCTGGTCAGTCAGTCTGTCCTCTATATGGTGTTATCCTGGTCAGTCTGTCCTCTATATGGTGTTATCCTGGTCAGTCTGTCCTCTATATGGTGTTAACCTGGTCAGTCTGTCCTCTATATGGTGTTATCCTGCTGTCAGTCTGTCTGTCCTCTATATGGTGTTAACCTGTCAGTCGTCTGTCCTCTATATGGTGTTATCCTGGTCAGTCTGTCCTCTATATGGTGTTATCCTGGTCAGTCTGTCCTCTATATGGTGTTATCCTGGTCACGTCTGTCTGTCCTCTATATGGTGTTAACCTGGTCAGGTCTGTCCTCTATATGGTGTTAACCTGGTCAGTCTGTCCTCTATATGGTGTTATCCTGGTCAGCGTTGCTGTCCTCTATATGGTGTTATCCTGGTCAGTCTGTCTCGCTCTATATGGTGTTAACCTGGTCATGTCTGTCTGTCTGTCCTCTAGATGGTGTTATCCTGGTCAGTCTGTCCTCTATATGGTGTTAACCTGGTCAGTCGGTCTGTCCTCTATATGGTGTTAACCTGGTCAGTCTGTCTGTCTGTCTGTCTGTCCTCTATATGGTGTTATCCTGGTCAGTCTGTCCTCTATATGGTGTTATCCTGGTCAGTCTGTCTGTCTGTCCTCTATATGGTGTTATCCTGGTCAGTCTGTCTGTCTGTCCTCTATATGGTGTTAACCTGGTCAGTCTGTCTGTCCTCTATATGGTGTTATCCTGGTGTCTGTCTGTCTGTCCTCTATATGGTGTTAACCTGGTCAGTCTGTCTGTCCTCTATATGGTGTTATCCTGGTCAGTCTGTCTGTCTGTCCTCTATATGGTGTTATCCTGGTCAGTCTGTCTGTCTGTCCTCTATATGGTGTTAACCTGGTCTGTCTGTCCTCTATATGGTGTTATCCTGGTCAGTCTGTCTGTCCTCTATATGGTGTTAACCTGGTCAGTCTGTCCTCTATATGGTGTTAACCTGGTCAGTCAGTCTGTCCTCTATATGGTGTTATCCTGGTCAGTCTGTCCTCTATATGGTGTTATCCTGGTCAGTCTGTCCTCTATATGGTGTTATCCTGGTCAGTCTGTCCTCTATATGGTGTTATCCTGGTCAGTCTGTCTGTCCTCTATATGGTGTTATCCTGTCAGTCTGTCCTCTATATGGTGTTTTCCTGGTCAGTCTGTCCTCTATATGGTGTTATCCTGGTCAGTCTGTCCTCTATATGGTGTTATCCTGGTCAGTCTGTCTGTCCTCTATATGGTGTTATCCTGGTCAGTCTGTCCTCTATATGGTGTTATCCTGGTCAGTCTGTCCTCTATATGGTGTTATCCTGGTCAGTCTGTCCTCTATATGGTGTTATCCTGGTCAGTCTGTCCTCTATATGGTGTTATCCTGGTCAGTCTGTCTGTCTGTCTGTCCTCTATATGGTGTTATCCTGGTCAGTCTGTCCTCTATATGGTGTTATCCTGGTCAGTCTGTCCTCTATATGGTGTTATCCTGGTCAGTCTGTCTGTCTGTCGGTCTGTCCTCTATATGGTGTTATCCTGGTCAGTCTGTCCTCTATATGGTGTTATCCTGGTCAGTCTGTTGTGCCAACACTCGTTGTCACTCCAAACTGTTTGGCAAAGAGCACAGACATATCTGGGACCAGGTTGGAGAGGACATTGAATGAGAGTCAGAATCATTCTAGAATGAGAATCAGAATCATTCTAGAATTAGAGACAGAATAATTCTGGAATTAGAATCAGAATAATTCTGGAATTAGAATCAGAATCATTCTAGAATTAGAATCAGAATCATTCTGGAATTAGAATCAGAATCATTCTGGAATTAGAATCAGAATCATTCTTGAATTAGAATCAGAATCATTCTTGAATTAGAATCAGAATCATTCTAGAATTAGAATCAGAATCATTCTGGAATTAGAATTAGAATCAGAATCATTCTGGAATTAGTATAATTGAATCATCATAATTCTATGTTTTTTTCATTCTCAGACTTACAGTAAATACAAAAGAATCTAAATGATTTCACTTACTGCTCAACTGAAACAAGCAGACCCAAATGACTCCCTTTGTAGTGCACTACTTTTGACCAGAGTTCTATGGGCCCTTGTCAAAAGGTAGTGCACTATAACGGGAACGGGGCACCATTTGGAATGCTAACCTAGGAGACTCAAATAACTTTCCTCAACCACAAGCCCCAAACAGTCCTCCTCCATTCTTCCCTTTCTATACACATTCACCATAAATACACTACAATCCTTTACTTAGGTTTCACATAAACATCAGTCCCAATCCCCTGCTGGTTTAAAATATGTGATGTGAGACCTGAAGGAATGGGGATGACACGGACAACGTAAACACGTTGTTATTCACTGACTTGGAACACAAACACATCACCAGTCCCATAGTACAGTTACTTCAGGGCATTGACTCTCTGTCATGTGACCTCTCACCTCTGGAATACTCCACCGTCACATGTCAAGGAGGCAGCTTCAATTTCCTCATTTAACCCCCCCCCCACTCCCCCCCCCCACGAAAGACCGACTTATTCAAGCTAGTTTTTATTAATGTGTGATTTGCTTAATCTGCTTAATCATTCCAAGATGGCGTAGCAGTTCAGACGTCCTTTACCCTCCTCTTCTCTTCTCTTCTCTTCTCTTCTCTTCTTTTCTCTTCTCTTCTCTTCTCTTCTCTTCTCTTCTCTTCTCTTCTCTTCTCTTCTCTTCTCTTCTCTTCTCTTCTCTTCTCTTCTCTTCTCTTCTCTCCTCTCCTCTCCTCTCCTCTCCTCTCCTCTCCTCTCCTCTCCTCTCTTCTCTTCTCTTCTCTTCTTCTGCCTCATGTTTAGGTTTTGATCTTGATCCTGATATGTTTTTCTTTCTACTTTTTGATGCGTTGTGTTGCTATTTAAAAAAATAAAAAAAAATCCACCTTACGCACGTTGAGGGAAAAGCACTCTACAAAATTAAAACCAGTTAAATGTAACTGTAATAAAATGTATAAAATAAAATAAATGTAATCGAAAATGTCATCAACGGAATCCACCGAAGGTAATTATTTATCATGAGAGGTCCATAAGCAATAATTAGTCATGCTGCATAATCAGAGAAAGGTTATAATCTCACCTTTCTGGTAGAAATAGTTATAATCTCACCTTTCTGGTAGAAATAGTTATAATCTCATACAGTGTCTCCTGATCCCTCCTATCTCAGCCTCCAGTATTTATGCTGCTGTAGTTTATGTGTCGGGGGCCTAGGGTCAGTCTGTTACATCTGGAGTATTTCTCTTGTCTTATCCGGTGTCCTGTGTGAATTTAAGTATGCTCTCTCTAATTCTCTCTTTCTCTCTTTCTTTCTTTCTCTCTCTCTCTCGGAGGACCTTTGCCCTAGGACCATGCCTCAGGACTACCTGGCATGATGACTCCTTGTTGTCCCCAGTTCACCTGGCCATGCTGCTGCTCCAGTTTCAACTGTTCTGCCTGCGGCTATGGAACCCGGACCTGTTCACTGTGATTATTATTATCTGACCCTGCTGGTCATCTATGAACATTTGAACATCTTGGCCATGTTCTGTTATAATCTCCACCCGGCACAGCCAGAAGAGGACTGGCCACCCCTCATAGCCTGGTTCCTCTCTAGGTTTCTTCCTAGGTTTTGGCCTTTCTAGGGAGTTTTTCCTAGCCACCCCTCATAGCCTGGTTCCTCTCTAGGTTTCTTCCTAGGTTCTGGCCTTTCTAGGGAGTTTTTCCTAGCCACCCCTCATAGCCTGGTTCCTCTCTAGGTTTCTTCCTAGGTTCTGGCCTTTCTAGGGAGTTTTTCCTAGCCACCGTGCTTCTACACCTGCATTGCTTGCTGTTTGGGGGGTTTTAGGCTGGGTTTCTGTACAGCACTTTGAGACATCAGCTGATGTAAGAAGGGCTTTATAAATACATTTGATTTTTTTGTTGTTGTTGTTGATATTGGCATGTTTAGAGAAAAAGGGGCGTATTTTCTGAAGGTCTCTCTTGATCAAAATGCTGTGAACATTTCACAGAGCTCTAGCTAGGCTCCCCTGGACTCGTTAGGGACCCCCCTTTCATCTCAAATTATTCATATTGTACATCACAACATCATGTGAGGCAGCTGGTTGTTTAGACATGGTTGCTGGTCCAAGCTGTGAGCATGCAGTGTGTGTGGCTGTGCGTGGCTGTGTATTGGTGGTGTGTGTGTGTGTGTGTGTGTGTGTGGCTGTGTGTGTGTATGTGACTATCTGTGTCTGGGTGTGGGTGGGTGTGAGGAGGGGGGTTGTGTGCGTGGCTGTGTTGGGTGTGTGTGTGACTATGTGTGTGTGTGTGTGTGTGTGTGTGTGTGTGTGTGTGTGTGTGTGTGTGTGTGTGTGTGTGTGTGTGTGTGTGTGTGTGTGTGTGTGTGTGTGTGTGTGTCTGGGTGTGGGTGTGCATGCATATACTGGAAGCTGCAACGTTACAGAACACAGAATAGTAGAATAGATATGATTGTCTGTCAGGAAATCATGTCCGCTCTATTCACTACATTTCTATCTGCAGCAGGTAGCCTAGTGGTTAGAGTGGAGGGGAGGCAGGTAGCCTAGTGGTTAGAGTGGAGGGGAGGCAGGTAGCCTAGTGGTTAGAGTGGAGGGGCGGCAGGTAGCCTAGTGGTTAGAGTGGAGGGGCGGCAGGTAACCTAGTGGTTAGAGTGGAGGGGCGGCAGGTAGCCTAGTGGTTAGAGTGGAGGGGCGGCAGGTAGCCTAGTGGTTAGAGTGGAGGGGCGGCAGGTAGCCTAGTGGTTAGAGTGGAGGGGCGGCAGGTAGCCTAGTGGTTAGAGTGGAGGGACGGCAGTTAGCCTAGTGGTTAGAGTGGATGGACGGCAGGTAGCCTAGTGGTTAGAGTGGAGGGGCGGCAGGTAGCCTAGTGGTTAGAGTGGAGGGGCGGCAGGTAGCCTAGTGGTTAGAGTGGAGGGGAGGCAGGTAGCCTAGTGGTTAGAGTGGAGGGGCGGCAGGTAGCCTAGTGGTTAGAGTGGAGGGGCGGCAGGTAGCCTAGTGGTTAGAGTGGAGGGGCGGCAGGTAGCCTAGTGGTTAGAGTGGAGGGGAGGCAGGTAGCCTAGTGGTTAGAGTGTAGGGACGGCAGGTAGCCTAGTGGTTAGAGTGGAGGGACGGCAGGTAGCCTAGTGGTTAGAGTGGAGGGGAGGCAGGTAGCCTAGTGGTTAGAGTGGAGGGGCGGCAGGTAGCCTAGTGGTTAGAGTGGAGGGGAGGCAGGTAGCCTAGTGGTTAGAGTGGAGGGGCGGCAGGTAGCCTAGTGGTTAGAGTGGAGGGGCGGCAGGTAACCTAGTGGTTAGAGTGGAGGGGCGGCAGGTAACCTAGTGGTTAGAGTTGAGGGGAGGCAGGTAGCCTAGTGGTTAGAGTGGAGGGGCGGCAGGTAGCCTAGTTGTTAGAGGGGAAGGTCGGCAGGTAGCCTAGTGGTTAGAGTGGCGGGGAGGCAGGTAACCTAGTGGTTAGAGTGGAGGGGAGGCAGGTTACCTAGTGGTTAGAGCGTTGGGCCAGTAACCAGCAGGTAGCCTAGTGGTTAGAGTGTTGGGCCAGTAACCAGCAGGTTGCCTAGTGGTTAGAGTGTTGGGCCAGTAACCAGCAGGTAGCCTAGTGGTTAGAGTGTTGGGCCAGTAACCAGCAGGTAACCTAGTGGTTAGAGCGTTGGGCCAGTAATCAGCAGGTAGCCTAGTGGTTAGAGCGTTGGGCCAGTAACCAGCAGGTAGCCTAGTGGTTAGAGCGTTGGGCCAGTAACCAGCAGGTAGCCTAGTGGTTAGAGCGTTGGGCCAGTAACCAGCAGGTAGCCTAGTGGTTAGAGCGTTGGGCCAGTAACCAGCAGGTAGCCTAGTGGTTAGAGCGTTGGGCCAGTAACCAGCAGGTAGCCTAGTGGTTAGAGGTTGGACGTACGTGGTAGCCTGGAGGCGGGTAACCAGCAGGTAGCCTAGTGGTTAGGAGTTGGGCCAGTAACCAGCAGGTAGCCTAGTGGTTAGAGCGTTAGGTAGCCTAGTGAGGGAACCAGCAGGTAGCCTAGTTGGGTTAGGGCGTGAGGTAGCCTAGTTGTTAGAGCGTTGGGCCAGTAACCAGCAGGTAGCCTAGTGGTTAGAGCGTTGGGCCAGTAACCAGGAGGTAGCCTAGTGGTTAGAGCGTTGGGCCAGTAACCAGCAGGTAGCCTAGTGGTGTGGGCCGAGGTAGCCTAGTGGTTAGAGCGTTGGGCCAGTAACGAGCAGGTAGCCTAGTGGTTAGAGCGTTGGGGCCAGTAGGCAGCAGTGCCAGTGGTTAGAGCGTTGGGTGCCAGTAACCAGCAGGTAGCCTAGTGGTTAGAGCGTTGGGCCAGTAACCAGCAGGTAGCCTAGTGGTTAGAGCGTTGGGCCAGTAACCAGCAGGTAGCCTAGTGGTTAGAGCGTTGGGCCAGTAACCAGCAGGTAGCCTAGTGGTTAGAGCGTTGGGCCAGTAACCAGCAGGTAGCCTAGTGGTTAGAGCGTTGGGCCAGTAACCAGCAGGTAGCCTAGTGGTTAGAGCGTTGGGCCAGTAACCAGCAGGTAGCCTAGTGGTTAGAGCGTTGGGCCAGTAACCAGCAGGTAGCCTAGTTGTTAGAGCGTTCAGCAGTTGAACCAGTTTCAATAACCAGCAGGTAGCCTAGTGGTTGGAGCGTTGGGAGTAGCAACAGAGGGTCAGCCTTAGTGATTAGGTAACAACATAGCCTAGTGGTTGGCGTTGGTGGCCAGGCAACCTGGTTGGGCGTTGGGCCAGTAACAAGGTAGCCTAGTGGTTAGGGTTGGACCAGTAACAGCAGGTAGCCTCAGTGGTTAAGCGTATCAGTAACCAGTGGTTAGGCGTTGGACCAGTAACCAGCAGGTAGCCTAGTGGTTAGGCTGTATAACCAGCAGGTAGCATTGGCCAGTAAACAGTAAGAGGTAGCCTAGTGGTTAGAGCGTTGGACCAGTAACCAGCAGGTAGCCTAGTGGTTAGGCGTTGGGCCAGTAACCAGTAGGTAGCCTAGTGGTTAGAGCGTTGGGCCAGACAGTAACCCAGGTAACCTAGCGGTTAGAGCGTTGGACTAGTAACCTAAAGGTTGCTAGATCGAATCCCCGAGCTGACAAGGTACAAATCTGTCGTTCTGCTCTCTGAACAAGGCAGTTATAACCCACTGTTCGCCTGGTAGGCTGTCATTGTAAGTAAGAATTTGGTTGTTAACTAAGATGCCTGTTAAATAAAAGTAAAACCTGCAACACTCTGAACTCCCCTCATTGAATCCGGTCCCTGTCTATTACTGTATCAACACTCACACACTACTGTAGTACAATCATAATCTTCACGTGTAGTCTATCTTCAACAAGCTCTGCAACACACTGTAGCTCTGTGTTTATGCTAACACTGTGTTGTCTTCTTGTGCTCTTGTTGAACATCTTCACTGTAGCCCTGTGTTGAACACATCTTCACCACAGCTCCTGTGTTGCAAATCTTCACTACAGCTCTGTGTTGAAAACATCTTCACTGTAGCTCTGTGTTGATAACATCTTCACTGTAGCTCTGTGTTGAAAACATCTTCACTGTAGCTCTGTGTTGAACACATCTTCACCACAGCTCTGTGTCGAACAAATCTTCACTACAGCTCTGTGTTGAAAACATCTTCACTGTAGCTCTGTGTTGATAACATCTTCACTGTAGCTCTGTGTTGATAACATCTTCACTGTAGCTCTGTGTCGAACACATCTAGAAATTTCCTTAGGGTTCTCATTCTCCGGAATGCAAACATACCACTGCCTGTATAAATACAACAGTAAGCCAATATCGTTCGTACGGAAGTATACACTGGGTACATGGTCTATAACAGCAAACATCTTCAGAGCAGTTGGGATTGTTATTTATTATTTCTCCTGGCACCTTTGGACAGAGTGAAGGTGAGTGTGTGTGTGTATGTAATGCCTCAATGTGGATCTTCTTTGCGAAGAGAGTCAGTGAAGCTCTGTTGCAGCAGCCGCCGATGTGATACCATTTGATGATCTTTAGCCTGCCAGTGCTCATTTCAATTGACCACCGGTACTCTACTCGACCATTACCAATTCTATGATAAACATGTTCTACCTGGGCGGCGCTGGTTTACACCGGGCGGCCTGAATAACTACCACTGGTGACCTTCTTTGGACATTTGTTGCTGCTGAGTTTGTTGGCCTTTATGGACTGGCCACCGATAACTACCACCAGTTGATTACCAGTTGAACCTACTGATGTACACACTGGTTACTGCCGATGCTTCTGCACCAGATGACTACACCAGGTGCTCTGACCTGGCCTGGATGCTCTTTACTGGTGGCCTGCCAAATGTTATACCAGTTAGGCCACACCAGTGTTCACACTGATAAAACACACCAGGGTAACTACTACTGGACATTTGCCAGATGTTACATACCAAACGACCTGTTTTATATGGTGACCTGCCAGACCTTCTTACACTGAATGCATTGCAGTAACTTCATACACTGGGCTGGCCTGGGTAACCTGCATGTTTGGCCTGATAATGCTGGTGTGCAGATGCTTCTGGCCTGCCTGTGGGCCAGCTCATTACAGCCACCTGATAACTACTACTGAGCATGATAACCTGGACAGCCTGCCAAGGTGCCACCACTGGACTGGCCTGCCGGTATTACCATGTTGCCGACAACTACCACACTGAACAGCCTGGTGCTCCAGCGCTGAGCATGCCAGACATTACCATGGACGGCCTGATAACTGCTGGGCAGCTACAGACCAACTCTGCACTGATGAGATGATGTTGACCACATTGCTTCTCCGTTTGACCTGCAGGTAACTACCATGGTGGATAGATCTTTACAGCCTTGTTCTACCAGACACAGCCTGGTGTTACACTGAATACATTGACCTTACTGGACACATTGCTACCAGGTATTCAGGTGCTGGTTAATGCCACATTCTTCAGACCACAGTATGAGTATTCTTGCAGATGCCTGGACCTGGTGCTCCTCAGACAGCTGTGATAACTACCATGACCCAGATGCAGTTCTTTACCAGACGACCTGTGGGCAACCACCATGGACCTGCCAGGCAACTACCACTGGACGACCTGCAGGTAACCACTGAACCTACCAGATGACTCTGCTAGTTGAACTGCCAGGTGCTCTACCACTGATACGGACCTGCCGGTGTTTCACCTCAGACTGACCTGCTGATAACTTCTGCACTGGGCATTTTTACCAGACAACTGCCACTCGGTTGGACCTGCAATTGCTTCTACACTGATCTGGGACACCGATAACCTACCGACGACCTGCCAGTGTTGAACTTTGGCCGATGCTTCTCCACCAGCGACCTGTGGACCACACTGAGTGCATTTGCCAGGTGTTTCTCCACACTAGGACACAGTGCAGTTTGCCAGATAGCTACCTGAACCCTGCCAGTAACTACCACAGATAGTTACCAGTGTTCCTCGATACCGTTGGACCTTCTTCCACTGAACATTATAATTTAACTACTCATGACCAGACCACAGGTACTTCCTCAGACCCAGCCTACCTTCCACACATGGAACTTGCTGATTTGCAGGCTGGCCACCCATTATTACATTGGTTCTTTCGAACCCATTGCCTTGGATAACACCGGTTTGGCCTGGTGTTACTGAACTGGCCTGCCGGTGCTACCATGGTTGGCCTGATGAACAACACTGTTTGGCCACCGGTGATGCCACTGGACGTACCGGTAACCACTGCTGGTTTGGATGATATTGCTGGTTACCACTGTTACCATTGCTGCCGGTAACACTACCGGACGGCCTGCGATATTACCACTGGACAATACCAGATGTTACTGGACATTACCTGTGGTGAAGTATACATGAACACATTTGCGGGCGGTGCACCAGACTGACCTGGTGTCTACCACTGGCCGGCATTGCCAGAACGGATGCCGCTAGATACCGGCCCTGCCAGATAACACACTCAGTTGGCCTACCAGATAACACTACTCATTTGGACCACCAGATGCTACCACGACAGCCCTGCCGGTGATGTACTGGTTGTTATGGATGTTACACACCAGGCCAGATAACTGCCACTAGACACAGTACTGAACATTCTTTGGACGACATGCCAGTGTACACTAGACACAGCTCCAAATAGCTACTACACTAGACACAGCCCTGCCAGGTAACTACTACACTAGACACAGCCCTGCCAGGTAACTACTACACTAGACACAGCCCTGCCAGGTAACTACTACACTAGACACAGCCCTGCCAGGTAACTACTACACTAGACACAGCCCTGCCAGGTAACTACTACACTAGACACAGCCCTGCCAGGTAACTACTACACTAGACACAGCCCTGCCAGGTAACTACTACACTAGACACAGCCCTGCCAGGTAACTACTACACTAGACACAGCCCTGCCAGGTAACTACTACACTAGACACAGCCCTGCCAGGTAACTACTACACTAGACACAGCCCTGCCAGGTAACTACTACACTAGACACAGCCCTGCCAGGTAACTACTACACTAGACACAGCCCTGCCAGGTAACTACTACACTAGACACAGCCATGCCAGGTAACAACTACACTAGACACAGCCCTGCCAGGTAACTACTACACTAGACACAGCCCTGCCAGGTAACTACTACACTAGACACAGCCCTGCCAGGTAACTACTACACTAGACACAGCCCCTGCCAGGTAACTACTACACTAGACACAGCCCTGCCAGGTAACTACTACACTAGACACAGCCCCTGCCAGGTAACTACTACACTAGACACAGACCTGCCAGGTAACTACTACACTAGACACAGCCCTGCCAGGTAACTACTACACTAGACACAGCCCTGCCAGGTAACTACTACACTAGATACAGCCCTGCCAGGTAACTACTACACTAGACACAGCCCTGCCAGGTAACTACTACACTAGACACAGCCCTGCCAGGTAACTACTACACTAGACACAGCCCTGCCAGGTAACTACTACACTAGACACAGCCCTGCCAGGTAACTACTACACTAGACACAGCCCTGCCAGGTAACTACTACACTAGACACAGCCCTGCCAGGTAACTACTACACTAGACACAGCCCTGCCAGGTAACTACTACACTAGACACAGCCCTGCCAGGTAACTACTACACTAGACACAGCCCTGCCAGGTAACTACTACACTAGACACAGCCCTGCCAGGTAACTACTACACTAGACACAGCCCTGCCAGGTAACTACTACACTAGACACAGCCCTGCCAGGTAACTACTACACTAGATACAGCCCTGCCAGGTAACTACTACACTAGACACAGCCCTGCCAGGTAACTACTACACTAGACACAGCCCTGCCAGGTAACTACTACACTAGATACAGCCCTGCCAGGTAACTACTACACTAGATACAGCCCTGCCAGGTAACTACTACACTAGATACAGCCCTGCCAGGTAACTACTACACTAGATACAGCCCTGCCAGGTAACTACTACACTAGATACAGCCCTGCCAGGTAACTACTACACTAGACACAGCCCTGCCAGGTAACTACTACACTAGACACAGCCCTGCCAGGTAACTACTACACTAGACACAGCCCTGCCAGGTAACTACTACACTAGATACAGCCCTGCCAGGTAACTACTACACTAGACACAGCCCTGCCAGGTAACTACTACACTAGATACAGCCCTGCCAGGTAACTACTACACTAGACACAGCCCTGCCAGGTACCTACTATATTGCTGAGTACCGTTTGTAAAGGGGGAAGAGCATGTTAGTAATGGATGTGTATGCAGGGACTCGTTAAAAGTATTCATCCCCCGTTGGTGTTTTTTCTGTTTTGTTTCATTACAACCTGTATTTTAAAAGGGTTTTGGACATAAACACAACATAGTCCCAATTGGTGAAGTGAAATTTAAAAAATAACTTGTTTCAATAAATCCCCCACCACCAAAAAAACGGAAAAGTGGTGTGTTTATATGTTTTCACCCCCTTCGCTATGAAGCCCCTGAATAAGATCTGCTGCAACCAATTACCTTCAGAAGTCACATAATTAGTTAAATAAAGTTCACCTGTGTGCAGTCTAAGTGTCACATGATCTCAGTGTATATACACCTGTTCTGAAAGGCCCCAGAGTCCGCAACACCACCAAGCAAGGGGCACCACTAAGCAAGGGGCACCACTAAGCAAGGGGCACCACTAAGCAAGGGGCACCACTAAGCAAGGGGCACCACCAAGCAAGGGGCACCACTAAGCAAGGGGCACCACTAAGCAAGGGGCACCACCAAGCAAGGGGCACCACCAAGGAAGGGGCACCACTAAGCAAGGGGCACCACTAAGCAAGGGGCACCACTAAGCAAGGGGCACCACTAAGCAAGGGGCACCACTAAGAAAGGGGCACCACTAAGCAATAGGGCACCACCAAGCAAGGGGCACCACTAAGCAAGGGGCACCACTAAGCAATAGGGCACCACCAAGCAAGGGGCACCACTAAGCAAGGGGCACCACCAAGGAAGGGGCACCACCAAGGAAGGGGCACCACCAAGCAAGGGGCACCACCAAGCAAGGGGCACCACTAAGCAAGGGGCACCACTAAGAAAGGGGCACCACTAAGCAATAGGGCACCACCAAGCAAGGGGCACCACCAAGCAAGGGGCACCACCAAGGAAGGGGCACCACCAAGCAAGGGGCACCACCAAGCAAGGGGCACCACCAAGCAAGGGGCACCACCAAGCAAGGGGCACCACTAAGCAAGGGGCACCACCAAGCAAGGGGCACCACCAAGCAAGGGGCACCATGAAGACCAAGGAGCTCTCCAAACAGGTCAGGGACAAAGTTGTGGAGAAGTACAGATCAGGGTTGGATTATAAAAACATATCCAAAACTTTGAACATCCCACAGTGTCATTAAATCCATTATTATAAAAATGGAAAGAATATGGCACCACAACAAACCTGCCAAGAGCGGGCCGCCCACCACAACTCACGGACCAGGCAAGGAAGACATTAATCAGAGAGGCAATAAAGAGACCAAAGATAAACCCTGAAGGAGCTGCAAAGCTCCACAGCGGAGATTGGAGTATCTGTCCATAGGACCACTTTAAGCCGTACACTCCACGGAGTTGATTTTGAAGGAGTTGGAGCAGTTTTGCCTTGAAAAATGGGCAAAAATCCCAGTGGCTTGATGTGCCAAGCTTATAGAGATATACCCCAAGAGACATGCAGCTGTAATTACTGCAAGAAAGGTGGCTCTATAAAGTGTTGACTTTGGGTGGTGAATAGTTATGCACGCTCAACTTTTCTTTCCTTTTGTTTGTCTTACTTCTTGCTTGTTTCACAATAAAAAATATGTTGCATCTTCAAAGTGGTAGGCATGTTGTGTAAATCAAATGATACAAACCCCCCCCCCCCAAAAAAAAATATATTTTAATTCCAGGTTGCAATGCAACAATATAGGAAAAAATGCCAAGTGGGGTTGAATACTTTCGCAAGCCACTGTATCTCTCGTTAGGATGGAAGTATTTTTAGACATAGGCCTGTTCTAAATGTGTATTATTGTAGCGTCACCATCGTTATTGCATAAAGAAATACAGAAACACACAACTTTCAGCTCCATAGTCGTCCTGACGGAGGTAATGAACTGTCTACGGGTCGACACAGCAGCTGACAGAGGTAATGAACTGTCTACGGGTCGACACAGCAGCTACATAGTCTCCCTGACAGAGGTAATGACCTGTCCACTGATCGACACAGCAAATGTATCAAAACAAGACCATGTTTGCAAAACAAGTGTTTTCTGACCTTATGTCCATATTACACAGGTAAGCTAACGGTTCCACCAATCAGGAATGCAGCCAGGCTTTATACACCTCTAAAATATGGGGGACTGAGTACAACACAACACCTGTTATGTTGGGTATCTACTGACCTGAAAAAGATGCTATGAAATGTATTTTTTCAGTAACCGTGTTTCATCACTAAAAACAAAATCCGGACAGCTGTGACAGAAACAGGAAGTTACGGTAACAGTTTTATAAAATGCCGACATATAATTCCTTAGTACGACACCGTCACGACTTCTTCCCGAAGTCGATGCACCTCCTTGTTCGGTGGCGGTGCTCGGGCGGGCGACGTCACCGGTCTTCTAGCCGTCATCGATCCGTTTTTCATTTTCCATTTGTTTTGTCTTGTCTTCCTACCACACACCTGGTTCCCATTCATTACATGTTGTGTATTTAACCCTTTGATTCCCCTCATGTCCTTGTCGGAGATTGTTTGTTGTTTTGCGCGCGTTGTCATTTTTATTGGGTAACAGGGTTTTTACAATTGTTTCTTTTATTTATTTTTTTATTGTACGTTGGTTTTGGTGTTTGTTTTATTAAACTACTCCAGTCCCGCCAAGCTTGTTTGTCCTGCGCTTGACTTCTCTGCCACCTACACGCCCACGCTGGGATTTCTCTCTTTTTTTATGTGCCTTTTATGCGCAAATATTGATATAATAATCATCATATCGAAAGTAAACTTGGAGTCACGTGATTTTTTTCAGAATATTCGCATGAAAATCTGTCACCAGTCGGTTGGAAGCTATTGATTCAAATCAAATCAAATCAAATTTATTTATAAAGCCCTTCTTACATCAGCTGATATCTCAAAGTGCGTGGCTCCGGTTTGGAGCGTAGCAGTCGCACTACGCTTCGCTCCACAGGTAATATTACACTTCATTACATTACAACGGTTTGATTTGTTTGATCTGAGCAATTTTTCTTAGCTAGCTACATAGCCGTCTTTGTATCAAAGATAATCGTGTAGTTTAGAGTAATTAGAGTAATTATCGAGGTTAGCTATCTTCGTCCTCATAACGTAGTCATCACTGCTAGCTAGTGTAGTAGTTACCTGGCAGGGCTGTGTCTAGTGTAGTAGGTACCTGGCAGGTCTGTATCTAGTGTAGTAGTTACCTGGCAGGGCTGTGTCTAGTGTAGTAGTTACCTGGCAGGTCTGTATCTAGTGTAGTAGTTACCTGGCAGGTCTGTGTCTAGTGTAGTAGTTACCTGGCAGGGCTGTGTCTAGTGTAGTAGTTACCTGGCAGGGCTGTGTCTAGTGTAGTAGTTACCTGGCAGGGCTGTGTCTAGTGTAGTAGTTACCTGGCAGGGCTGTGTCTAGTGTAGTAGGTCCCTGGCAGGGCTGTATCTAGTGTAGTAGTTACCTGGCAGGGCTGTGTCTAGTGTAGTAGGTACCTGGCAGGGCTGTGTCTAGTGTAGTAGTTACCTGGCAGGGCTGTGTCTAGTGTAGTAGTTACCTGGCAGGGCTGTGTCTAGTGTAGTAGTTACCTGGCAGGGCTGTGTCTAGTGTAGTAGTTACCTGGCAGGGCAGTGTTATCTATCGTGCCGTCCTTGGCCAGCTCTCTTGCTATCTCTCTCAGAATGACCTTCTTGATCCTAATCAGTCAGGTTTCAAGACTGGGCATTCAACTGAGACTGCTCTTCTCTGTGTCACGGAGGCTCTCCGCACTGCTAAAGCTAACTCTCTCTCCTCTGCTCTCATCCTTCTAGACCTATCTGCTGCCTTTGATACTGTGAACCATCAGATCCTCCTCTCCACCCTCTCCGAGCTGGGCATCTCCGGCGTGGCCCACGCTTGGATTGCGTCCTACCTGACAGGTCGCTCCTACCAGGTGGCGTGGCGAGAATCTGTCTCCGCACCACATGCTCTCACCACTGGTGTCCCCCAGGGCTCTGTTCTAGGCCCTCTCCTATTCTCGCTATACACCAAGTCACTTGGCTCTGTCATATCCTCACATGGTCTCTCCTATCATTGCTATGCAGACGACACACAATTAATCTTCTCCTTTCCCCCTTCTGACAACCAGGTGGCGAATCGCATCTCTGCATGTCTGGCAGACATATCAGTGTGGATGACGGATCACCACCTCAAGCTGAACCTCGGCAAGACGGAGCTGCTCTTCCTCCCCGGGGAAGGACTGCCCGTTCCATGATCTCACCATCACGGTTGACAACTCCCTTGTGTCCTCCTCCCAGAGTGCTAAGAACCTTGGAGTGACCCTGGACAACACCCTGTCGTTCTCCACTAACATCAAGGCGGTGACCCGATCCTGTAGGTTCATGCTCTACAACATTCGCAGAGTACGACCCTGCCTCACACAGGAAGTGGCGCAGGTCCTAATCCAGGCACTTGTCATCTCCCGCCTGGATTACTGCAACTCGCTGTTGGCTGGGCTCCCTGCCTGTGCCATTAAACCCCTACAACTCATCCAGAACGCCGCAGCCCGTCTGGTGTTCAACCTTCCCAAGTTCTCTCACGTCACCCCGCTCCTCCGCTCTCTCTACTGGCTTCCAGTTGAAGCTCGCATCCGCTACAAGACCATGGTGCTTGCCTACGGAGCTGTGAGGGGAACGGCACCTCCCTACCTTCAGGCTCTGATCAGGCCCTACACCCAAACAAGGGCACTGCGTTCATCCACCTCTGGCCTGCTCGCCTCCCTACCTCTGAGGAAGCACAGTTCCCGCTCAGCCCAGTCAAAACTGTTCGCTGCTATGGCACCCCAATGGTGGAACAAGCTCCCTCACGACGCCAGGACAGCGGAGTCAATCACCACCTTCCGGAGACACCTGAAACCCCACCTCTTTAAGGAATACCTGGGATAGGATAAAGTTATCCTTCTAACCCCCCCCCCCCCCTTAAAAGATTTTGATGCACTATTGTAAGTGGTTGTTCCACTGGATATTATAAGGTGAATGCACCAATTTGTAAGTCGCTCTGGATAAGAGCGTCTGCTAAATGACTTAAATGTAAATGTAAATGTCTGTACAGAAACCCATCCTAAAACCCCAAACAGCAAGCAATGCAGGTGTAGAAGCACATGAGTTGTTCAAGTAAAGGTTTAAAGGAAATACAGTCGGGCAACACATTACTACAAGACAGCACAGCTCCATCAAGCATGATAGTATTGTATAAAACCAAAAGCTTCCTTTCATTTAATAAAAAAACATCTTGGTTACCTGCCGCCCCTCCACTCTAACCACTAGGCTACCTGCCGCCCCTCCACTCTAACCACTAGGCTACCTGCCTCCCCTCCACTCTAACCACCAGGCTACCTGCCACCCCTCCACTCTAACCACTAGGCTACCTGCCTCCCCTCCACTCTAACCACCAGGCTACCTGCCACCCCTCCACTCTAACCACTAGGCTACCTGCCGCCCCTCCACTCTAACCACTAGGCTACCTGCCGCCCCTCCACTCTAACCACTAGGCTACCTGCCGCCCCTCCATTCTAACCACTAGGCTACCTGCCGTCCCTCCACTCTAACCACTAGGCTACCTGCCTGCCCTCCACTCTAACCACTAGGCTACCTGCCGCCCCTCCACTCTAACCACTAGGCTACCTGCCGCCCCTCCACTCTAACCACTAGGCTACCTGCCGCCCCTCCACTCTAACCACTAGGCTACCTGCCGCCCCTCCACTCTAACCACTAGGCTACCTGCCGCCCCTCCACTCTAACCACTAGGCTACCTGTCACCTCTACACTCTAACCACTAGGCTACCTGCCGCCCCTCCACTCTAACCACTAGGCTACCTGTCACCTCTACACTCTAACCACTAGGCTACCTGCCTCCCCTCCACTCTAACCACTAGGCTACCTGTCACCCCTCCACTCTAACCACTAGGCTACCTGTCACCTCTACACTCTAACCACTAGGCTACCTGTCACCTCTACACTCTAACCACTAGGCTACCTGCCTCCCCTCCACTCTAACCACTAGGCTACCTGCCGCCCCTCCACTCTAACCACTAGGCTACCTGCCACCTCTACACTCTAACCACTAGGCTACCTGCCTCCCCTCCACTCTAACCACTAGGCTACCTGCCGCCCCTCCACTCTAACCACTAGGCTACCTGTCACCTCTACACTCTAACCACTAGGTTACCTGCCACCTCTACACTCTAACCACTAGGCTACCTGCCGCCCCCTACACTCTAAACACTAGGCTACATGCCTCCCCTCCACTCTAACCACTAGGCTACCTGCCTCCCCTCCACTCTAACCACTAGGCTACCTGCCGCCCCTCCACTCTAACCACTAGGCTACCTGCCTCCCCTCCACTCTAACCACTAGGCTACCTGCCGCCCCTCCACTCTAACCACTAGGCTACCTGTCACCTCTACACTCTAACCACTAGGCTACCTGCCGCCCCCTACACTCTAACCACTAGGCTACCTGCCTCCCCTCCACTCTAACCACTAGGTTACCTGCCTCGCCTCCACTCTAACCACTAGGCTACCTGCCTCCCCTCCACTCTAACCACTAGGCTACCTGCCTCCCCTCCACTCTAACCACTAGGTTACCTGCCTCCCCTCCACTCTAACCACTAGGCTACCTGCCATCGCTCCACTCTAACCACTAGGCTACCTGCCTCCCCTCCACTCTAACCACTAGGCTACCTGCCGCCCCTCCACTCTAACCACTAGGCTACCTGCCTCCCTCCACTCTAACCACTAGGCTACCTGCCGCCCCTCCACTCTAACCACTAGGCTACCTGCCGCCCTCCACTCTAACCACTAGGCTACCTGCCGCCCCTCCACTCTAACCGCTAGGCTACCTGCCGCCCCTCCACTCTAACCACTAGGCTACCTGCCGCCCCTCCACTCTAACCACTAGGCTACCTGCCGCCCCTCCACTCTAACCACTAGGCTACCCGCCGCCCCTCCACTCTAACCACTAGGCTACCTGCCGCCCCTCCACTCTAACCACTAGGCTACCTGTCGCCCCTCCACTCTAACCACTAGGCTACCTGCCGCCCCTCCACTCTAACCACTAGGCTACCTGCCGCCCCTCCACTCTAACCACTAGGCTACCTGTCGCCCCTCCACTCTAACCACTAGGCTACCTGCCTCCCTCCACTCTAACCACTAGGCTACCTGCCGCCCCTCCACTCTAACCACTAGGCTACCTGCCTCCCCTACACTCTAACCACTAGGCTACCCGCCGCCCCTCCACTCTAACCACTAGGCTACCTGCCGCCAATCCACTCTAACCACTAGGCTACCTGCCGCCCCTCCACTCTAACCACTAGGCTACCTGCCTCCCCTCCACTCTAACCACTAGGCTACCTGCCTCCCCTCCACTCTAACCACTAGGCTACCTGCCTCCCCTCCACTCTAACCACTAGGCTACCTGCCTCCCCTCCACTCTAACCACTAGGCTACCTGCCGCCCCTCCACTCTAACCACTAGGCTACCTGCCTCCCCTCCACTCTAACAACTAGGCTACCTGCCGCCCCTCCACTCTAACCACTAGTCTACCTGCCGCCCCTCCACTCTAACCACTAGGCTACCTGCCTCCCCTCCACTCTCACCACTAGGTTACCTGCCGCCCCTCCATACTAACCAATAGGCTACCTGCCGCCCCTCCACTCTAACCACTAGGCTACCTGCCGCCCCACCACTCTAACCACTAGGCTACCTGCCTCCCCTCCACTCTAACCACTAGGCTACCTGCCTCCCCTCCACTCTAACCACTAGGCTACCTGCCGTCCCTCCACTCTAACCACTAGGCTACCTGCCTCCCCTCCACTCTAACCACTAGGCTACCTGCCACCCCTCCACTCCACTCTAACCACTAGGCTACCTACCTCCCCTCCACTCTAACCACTAGGCTACCTGCCGCCCCTCCAGTCTAACCACTAGGCTACCTGCCGCCCCTCCACTCTAACCACTAGGCTACCTGCCGCCCCTCCACTCTAACCACTAGGCTACCTGCCTCCCCTCCACTCTAACCACTAGGCTACCCGCCAGCCCTCCACTCTAACCACTAGGCTACCTGCCGCCCCTCCACTCTAACCACTAGGCTACCTGCATCCCCTCTACTCTAACCACTAGGCTACCCGCATCCCCTCCACTCTAACCACTAGGCTACCTGCCTCCCCTCCACTCTAACCACTAGGCTACCTGCCTCCCCTCCACTCTAACCACTAGGCTACCTGCATCCCCTCCACTCTAACCACTAGGCTACCTGCCTCCCCTCCACTCTAACCACTAGGCTACCCGCCGGCCCTCCACTCTAACCACTAGGCTACCTGCATCCCCTCCACTCTAACCACTAGGCTACCTGCCGCCCCTCCACTCTAACCACTAGGCTACCTGCCGCCCCTCCACTCTAACAACTAGGCTACCTGCCTCCCCTCCACTCTAACCACTAGGCTACCTGCCGCCCCTCCACTCTAACCACTAGGCTACCTGCCGCCAATCCACTCTAACCACTAGGCTACCTGCCGCCCCTCCACTCTAACCACTAGGCTACCTGCCTCCCCTCCACTCTAACCACTAGGCTACCTGCCTCCCTCCACTCTAACCACTAGGCTACCTGCCGCCCCTCCACTCTAACCACTAGGCTACCTGCCTCCCCTCCACTCTAACCACTAGGCTACCTGCCGCCCCTCCACTCTAAACACTAGGCTACCTGCCGCCTCTCCACTCTAACCACTAGGCTACCTGCCGCCAATCCACTCTAACCACTAGGCTACCTGCCGCCCCTCCACTCTAACCACTAGGCTACCTGCCGCCCCTCCACTCTAACCACTAGGCTACCTGCCGCCCCTCCACTCTAACCACTAGGCTACCTGCCGCCCCTCCACTCTAACCACTAGGCTACCTGCCTCCCCTCCACTCTAACCACTAGGCTACCTGCCGCCCCTCCACTCTAACCACTAGGCTACCTGCCTCCCCTCCACTCTAACAACTAGGCTACCTGCCGCCCCTCCACTCTAACCACTAGTCTACCTGCCGCCCCTCCACTCTAACCACTAGGCTACCTGCCTCCCCTCCACTCTCACCACTAGGTTACCTGCCGCCCCTCCATACTAACCACTAGGCTACCTGCCGCCCCTCCACTCTAACCACTAGGCTACCTGCCGCCCCTCCACTCTAACAACTAGGCTACCTGCCGCAACACCACTCTAACCACTAGGCTACCTGCCGCCCCTCCACACTAACCACTAGGCTACCTGCCTCCCCTCCACTCTAACCACTAGGCTACCTGCCTCCCCTCCACTCTAACCACTAGGCTACCTGCCGTCCCTCCATTCTAACCACTAGGCTACCTGCCGCCCCTCCACTCTAACCACTAGGCTACCTGCCTCCCCTCCACTCTAACCACTAGGCTACCTGCCGCCCCTCCACTCTAACCACTAGGCTACCTGCCGCCCCTCCACTCTAACCACTAGGCTACCTGCCGCCCCTCCACTCTAACCACTAGGCTACCTGCCGCCCCTCCACTCTAACCACTAGGCTACCTGCCGCCCCTCCTCTCTAACCACTAGGCTACCTGCCCCCCCTACACTCTAACCACCTGCCACCCTGTCTAAGTGTGGGGAGTTGGAGGAATGCAGTAATGCAGCAATACAGACAGCCCGTCTCAGGGTTGAGGGACAGACGGCCCGTCTTAGGAGGGGGACAGACAGCCCGTCTCAGGAGGGGGACAGACAGCCCGTCTCAGGGTGGAGGGACAGACAACTGCTTTGCAGATATACTACTATATACAGATATACTGCTGCTATACAGATATACTGCTGCTATACAGGTATGGTACTGCTATACAGATATACTGCTGCTATACATATATACTGCTGCTATACAGGTATACTACTGCTATACAGATATACTACTGCTATACAGATATACTGCTGCTATACAGATATACTACTGCTATACAGATATACTACTGCTATACAGATATACTGCTGCTATACAGATATACTACTATACAGATATACTGCTATACAGATATACTGCTGCTATACAGATATACTGCTATACAGATATACTGCTATACAGATATAGTGCTATACAGATATAGTGCTATACAGATATACTGCTGCTATACAGATATAGTGCTATACAGATATACTGCTATACAGATATACTGCTATACAGATATAGTGCTATACAGATATAGTGCTGCTATAATAATAATAATAATAATAATAATGATGATAAAACAAATGATAACAAAGAAACAACAGTTATTTGTTACAGCAAACCTGACTAGCGAGTTGCAAGACACAATCCATTTGGCCCTGCCAACATTACTCTCATCTTTGTCCAATAAAACTTGTCCCAGAGGACATTCCCACTGGACAGAGGACATTCCCATTGGACAGAGGACATTCCCACTGGGCAGAGGACATTCCCATTGGACAGAGGACATTCCCATTGGACAGAGGACATTCCCACT